>NW_022143184.1:0-54778 GCF_007565055.1 Rhinopithecus roxellana | reverse complement strand
ATATAAACAGAACCAAAGACAAGAACCACATGATTGTCTCAATAGATGCAGAAAAGGCTTTTGACAAAATTCAACAGCCCTTCATGCTAAAAACGCTCAATAATTCGGTATTGATGGAACGTATCTCAAAATAATAAGAGCCATTTATGACAAACCCACAGCTAATATCATACTGAATGGGCAAAAACTGGAAAAATTCCCTTTGAAAACTGGCACAAGACAGGGATGCCCTCTCTCACCACTCCTATTCAACATAGTGTTGGAAGTTCTGGCTAGGGCAATCAGGCAAGGGAAAGAAATCAAGGGTATCCAGTTAGGAAAAGAAGAAGTCAAATTGTCCCTGTTTGCAGATGACATGATTGTATATTTAGAAAACCCATCGTCTCAGCCCAAAATCTCCTTAAGCTGATAAGCAACTTCAGCAAAGTCTCAGGATACAAAATTAATGTGCAAAAATCACAAGCATTCTTATACACCAGTAACAGACAAGCAGAGAGCCAAATCAGGAATGAACTTCCATTCACAATTGCTTCAAAGAGAATAAAATACCTAGGAATCCAGCTTACAAGGGATGTCAAGGACCTCTTCAAGGAGAACTACAACCACTGCTCAGTGAAATCAAAGAGGACACAAACAAATGGAAGAACATACCATGCTCATGGATAGGAAGAATCAATATCGTGAAAATGGCCATACTGCCCAAGGTTATTTATAGATTCAATGCCATCCCCATCAAGCTACCAATGAGTTTCTTCACAGAATTGGAAAAAACTGCTTTAAAGTTCATATGGAACCAAAAAAGAGCCCGCATTGCCAAGACAATCCTAAGTCAAAAGGACAAAGCTGGAGGCGTCACGCTACCTGACTTCAAACTATACTACAAGGCTACAGGCACCAAAACAGCATGGTACTGGTACCAAAACAGAGCTATAGACCAATGGAACAGAACAGAGTCCTCAGAAATAATACCGCACATCTACAGCCATCTGATCTTTGACAAACCTGAGAGAAACAAGAAATGGGGAAAGGATTCCCTATTTAATAAATGGTGCTGGGAAAATTGGCTAGCCATAAGTAGAAAGCTGAAACTGGATCCTTTCCTTACCCTTATACGAAGATTAATTCAAGATGGATTAGAGACTTAAATGTTAGACCTAATACCATAAAAACCCTAGAAGAAAATCTAGGTAGTACCATTCAGGACATAGGCATGGGCAAGGACTTCATGTCTAAACACCAAAAGCAACGGCAGCAAAGCCAAAATTGACAAATGGGATCTAATTAAACTAAAGAGCTTTTGCACAGCAAAAGAAACTACCATCAGAGTGAACAGGCAACCTACAGAATGGGAGAAAATTTTTGCAACCTACTCATCTGACAAAGGGCTAATATCCAGAATCTACAAAGAACTCAAACAAATATACGAGAAAAAAACAAACAACCCCATCAAAAAGTGGGGAAAGGATATGAACAGACATTTCTCAAAAGAAGATATTCATACAGCCAACAGACACATGAAAAAATGCTCATCGTCACTCGCCATCAGAGAAATGCAATCAAAACCACAATGAGATACCATCTCATACCAGTTAGACTGGCAATCATTAAGAAGTCAGGAAACAACAGGTGTTGGAGAGGATGTGGAGAAATAGGAACACTTTTACACTGTTGGTGGGATTGTAAACTAGTTCAACCATTATGGAAAACAGTATGGCAATTCCTCAAGGATCTAGAACTAGATGTACCATATGACCCAGCCATCCCACTACTGGGTATATACCCAAAGGATTATAAATAATCTACTACAAAGACACATGCACACGTATGTTTATTGCGGCACTATTCACAATAGCAAAGACTTGGAATCAACCCAAATGTCCATCTGTGACAGACTGGATTGAGAAAATGTGGCACATATACACCATGGAATACTATAGCAGCCATAAAAAAGGATGAGTTTGCGTCCTTTGTAGGGACATGGATGCAGCTGGAAACCATCATTCTTAGCAAACTATCACAAGAACAGAAAACCAAACACCGCATGTTCTCACTCATAGGTGGGAACTGAACAATGAGATCACTTGGACTCGGGAAGGGGAACATCACGCACTGGGGCCTATCATGGGGAGGGGGGAGGGGGGAGGAGGGAGGGATTGCATTGGGGAGTTATACATGATATAAATGATGAATTGATGGGTGCTGACGAGTTGATGGGTGCAGCACACCAACATGGCATAAGTATACATATGTAACAAACCTGCACGTTATGCACATGTACCCTAGAACTTAAAGTATAATAAAAAAAAAAAAAAAAAAAACTTAAAAAATGAAAAAAAAAAAAAAAAATTTGCAGAAATGTAAAAAAAAAAAAAAAAAAAAAATGTGAATGGTTAGACAGGATGCAATATTTCAATTTTGTGTCTAATTTTGTTGAGTGATTTGGATAAAATAAAAACATTTGTGATGATCTAAAAAAAAAAAAAAAAAAAAAAAAAAAAAAGAAAGTGGAAGAACTGAATAAATTGGCAACTATTCAGCAATCTGTAGACAGGATTTCTGTATGAAAGGTCCTGAGGCCAGGAGAACTCAGAGGACGTAACATCCATTTAACCTAACCTCTGGATTTAATAGATGAAGACTATTACAGAAAGTCTGACATATTTGCCATGTACAGAGAAGGTGGCTTAGGGTGTTATAGTCCATTTATCTTACAATCTAACCACTTTTATGAGTCATTTAATTGTGAAAACATCAAAAGTAAAAGTAATTTACTTTGTTGCTATAACTTAAGAACATTCAGAAATATGGCTATGTGGTATTTGAAATAGATGGAAATACAGTGACTTTATATTAATAATAGCATTGATGTTAAATAATAAAATCTTTGAACATTAAGTAAACTAAAAAAAAAAAAAAAAAAAAAAAAAAAAAAAAAAAAAAAAAAAAGAAATATACATATAATAGACAAAGGTGTAAAATGTAGACATTATAGATATAGGTATAAAATATAGTAATAATAGATATAGGTTTAAAATATAGAAATAATATATATAATAGATATAGGTATAAAATAAAGACATAATAGATGTAGGAATAAAATACAGACATCATAGATAAAGGTATAAAATATAGACATAATAGATATACCTATAAAATAAAGACATAACAGTTATAATAGATATAGGTATAAAATATAGACATAATAGATATAATAGACACAGGTATATAATATGGATATAATAGATATAAGCATAAAATATACATATAATAGGTATAACAGATATACGTATAAAAAATAGATATAATAGATACAAGTATAAAATACAGACCATAGATATAATAGATATATGTAGAAAATATAGATATAATAGATATAATTATAATAAATATAAATATAAATGATATAATAGATATAGGTAAAAAAACATAGATAAATGTATATAGGTATAAAATATGTTTATAATAGATATAGTTATAAAATATAGATATAATAGATATAATAGATAGAGTTATAAAACACAGACATGATAGATATAATAGATATAGGAAGAAAATAGAGACCTAATAGATATAATAGATATAGGTATAAAATATAGAAATAATAGATATGATAGAAATAGGTATAAAATATAGACATGACAGATATAATAGATATAGGTATAAAATATAGACATAATAGATATAATATAGGTATAAAATATAGATATATATAGGTATAAAAAATAGTTATAATAAATATAGGTATAAAATATAGACATTAGAGATATAACAGATATAGGTATAAAACACAGAAACAATGGATACGATATATATGGGTATAAAATGTAGACATAATACTTATGATAAATATAGGTATAAAATATAGACATACTAGATATAATAGATATAGGTATAAAATATAGACATATTAGATATAATAGATATAGGTATAAAATATAGACATAATAGATATGGGAATTAAATATAGACATAATAGATATAATAGATATAGGTATAAAATATAGACATAAAAGATATAATGGATATAGGTATAAAATAGAGACATAATAGATATAATATATAAGGGTAAAAAATATAGAAATAATAGATATAACAAATATAGGTATAAAATATAGGCATAAGAGATATAAGAGATACAGGTATAAAATATAGACATAAAGATATAATACATATACGAATAAAATATAGACATCATAGATATAACAGATATAGTTATAAAATGTAGACATAATAGATATACTAAATATAGGTATAAAACATAGACATAATAGATGTAATAGATATAGGTATAAAATATAGCCGTAAAGAGATATAATAGATATAGGTATAAAATATAGACATATTAGATATAGGTATAAAAATTAGACATAATAGATATGATAGATATAGGTATGAAATACAGACATAATAGATATTATAGATATAGGTATAAAATATAGACACAATATATGAAATACACATAGGAATAAATACAGACATAATAGATACAATAGATATCGGTATAAAATATAGACATAAAAGATATAATAGATAGGGGTATAAAACGTAGACACAATAGATATAGATATAAAATATAGACATAATAATGTAGGTATAATATTTAGACATAATAGAAATAATAGATATAGGTATAAAATATAGAAATAATAGATATATTAGATATAGGTATAAAATATGCACATAATAGATATAATAGACACAGGTATATAATATGGATATAATAGATATAAGCATAAAATATACATATAATAGGTATAACAGATATAAGTATAAAAAATAGATATAATAGATACAAGTATAAAATACAGACCATAGATATAATAGATATAGGTAGAAAATATAGATATAATAGATATAATTATGAAAAATATAAATATAAATGATATAACTGATATAGGTAAAAAACATAGATAAAATGTATATAGGTATAAAATATGGTTATAATAGATATAGGTATAAAATATAGATATAATAGTTATAATAGATATAGATATTAAATATAGATATAAGAGATAAAGATATAGGTATAAAATATAGATATTATGGATATAATAGATATAAGAATAAAATATAGGTATAACAGATATCGCTGTGACATATAGACACAATAGATATAGTTATAGGTTTAAAATAAAGATAAAATAGATATAGGTACAAAAAATAGATATAATAGATATAATGTATATAGGTATAAAATATAGACATAATAGATGTAATAGATACAGATAAAATATAGACATAATAGATATAATAGATATAGGTATAAAATATAGACATAATAGATATACTAGATATAGGTATAAAATATAGACATGATATATATCATAGATATACGTATACAATATAGACATAATAGATATAATAGATAAAGGTATAAAATATAGACATAATAGATATAATGAATATAGGTATAAAATATAGACATAAGAGATATGATAGATATAGTTATAAAATATGGACATAATAGATATAATAGATATAAGTAGAAAATATAGACATCACAGATATAATAGATATAGGTATAAAATGTAGACATAAAAGATATAATAGATATAGGTATAAAATATAGACATAATAGATATAAAGATATTGGTTTAAAATATAGACAATGCATATAGAGATAAAAAATATAGAAAATAGATATAATAGATATAGGTATCAAATATAAACATAATAGATATAGGTATAAAATGTAGACATAATAGATACCAATGATATAGGTATAAAATATGGACATAATAGATATAGGTATCAAATAAAGATATAATAGATATAGGTATAAAATATGGATATAATATATATAATAGATATAGTTATAAAATATGGATACCATAGATACAGATATTGGTACAAAATATAGATATAATAGATATAATGGTTATAGGTATAAAATATAGATATAATAGATATAGGTATAAAATATAGAAATAATAGATATTATCGATATAGGCATACAATATAGACATAATAGATTTAATACATATAGGTATAAAATGTAGACATAATAGATATAATAGATATAGGTATGAAGTATATACATAACAGATATAATAGATACTGGTATAAAATATAGACATAATGGACACAATAGATATAGGTATAAAATATAGATATAATAGATATAGGCATGAAATATAGATATAATAAATATATTAGATAAAGGTATAAAATATACATATAATAGATATACGTATAAAATATAGATATAATAGTTATAATTGATACAGGTATAAAATATAGATATAATAGGTATAGGTATAAAATAAAGATATAATAGATATAATAGATACAGGAATAAAATATAGATATAGTAGATATAATTATAAAAAATAAAATAATAGATATAATAGATGTAGGTATAAAATATAGGCATAATAGATATGGGTAAAAATATAAACATAACAGATATAATAGTTATAAAATATAAATATAACAGATAAAATAGATATAGGTATAAAATATTAATATAATAAATGTAGTTATAAAATATAGACATAATAGGTATAATATAGATATGTATAAAATATAGACATAATAGATATAATCCATATACCTATAAAATATACACATAGTGGATATAATAGATATAGGTATAAAATATCGACATAATATATATATGTATAAAATATAGACATAATAGATATAATAGATATAGGTGTGAAATGTAGACATAATAGATATAGTTATAAAATATAGATATAATAGATATAATATATATAGGTATAAAATATAGAAATAATAGATAACATAGATATAGGTCTGAAATACAGATATAATAGATATAGGTAGAAAATATAGATATAATAGATACAGGTATAAAATACAGACATAATAGATATGATAGATACAGGTATAAAATATAGACATAATTGATATAATAGATAGAGGTATAAAATATAGATAAAATAGATATAGGTATAATATATAGATATAATGGATATAATAGATATACGTATAAAATATAGATACAATAAATACCGGTATACAATATAGATATAATAGATACAATAGATACAGATATAAAATATAGACATAATAGATAAAATTATAAAACATAAATATAATAGATATAATAGATATAGGTATAAAATATAGATATAATATATAGTTATAAAATATAGTTATAATAGATATAGTTATAAAATAAGGATATAATAGATATAATAGATATAGTTATAAAACACAGACATAATAGATATAATAGATATAGTTATAATATATACACATAATAGATATAATAAATATAGGTATAAAATATAGACATAATAGATATAATATAGGTATAAAATATAGATATATATAGGTTTAAAAAATAGTTATAATAGATATAGGTATAAAATATAGACATTAGAGATATAACAGATATAGGTATAAAACACAGAAGCAATGGATATGATATATATGGGTATAAAATGTAGACATAATATATATGATAAATATAGGTATAAAATATAGACACACTAGATATAATAGATATAGGTATAAAATATAGACATAATAGATATAATAGATATAGGTATAAAATATAGACATAATAGATATAGGTATAAAATATAGACATAATAGACATAATAGATATAGGTATAAAATATAGACATAAAAGATATAATGGATATAGTTATAAAATAGAGACATAATAGATATAATATATAAGGGTAAAAAATATAGACATAATACATATAACAAATATAGGTATAAAATATAGGCATAAATGATATAAGAGATATAGGTATAAATATAGACTAAAAGATATAATACATATACGTATAAAATATAGACATCATAGATATAACAGATATAGGTATAAAATGTAGACATAATAGATATACTAAATATAGGTATAAAATATAGACATAATAGATGTAATAGATATAGGTTTAAAATATAGACATAATATATATAACAGCTATACATAAAAAAAAAGACATAATAGATATAATAGATATAGGTGTAAAATGTAGACATAATAGATATAATAGATAGAGGTATAAAATACAGACATAATAGATATAATAGATATAGGTATAAAATAAAGACAATATATATTCGTATAAAATACAGACATAATAGATATAGGTATAAAATATAGACATTATAGATATAACTATAAAATATAGACATAACAGTTATAATAGATATAGGTATAAAATATAGACCTAATAGATATAATAGACATAGGTATAAAATATAGCCATAATAGATATAATAGATATAGGGATAGAATATAGACATAATAGATATAGGTATAAAATATTGAAATAATAGATACAATAGATATAGGTATAAAATATAGACATAAGAGATATAACAGATACAGGTATAAAATATAGACATAATACATATAATCGATACAGGTATAACATATAGACATGATAGATATAGATATAAAGTACAGACATAATAGATATAATAGATATAGGTATAAAATATAGACATAATAGATATAGGTACAATATTTAGAAATAATAGATATAATAGATATATGTAAAAAATATAGATATAATAGATATAATTATAAAATATAGACATAATAGATATAAAAGATACAGGTATAAAATATAGACATTATAGATATAGGTATAAATATAGACATAATAGATTTAATAGATATAGATATAAAAATTGATATAATAGATATAATAGATATAGGTATAAAATATAGACACAGTAGATATAATAGATATAGGTATAAAATATAGACATAATAGATATAATAGATATTTATAAAATATAGACGTAATAGATATTATAGATATAGGTATTAAATATAAACATAACAGATATAATAGACATGGGTATAAAACGTAGACATAATAGATATAATGGATACAGGTATAAAATATAGATGTAATAGATATAGGTAAAAAATATAGATATAATAGATATAATAGATAGACATAATAGATATAATAAATATAGGTGTAAAATATAGATATAAGAGATGTATTGGATATGAGTATCAAATATACATATAATAGATATAGGTATAAAATATAGATATCGTGGATATAACAGATATAGGTATAAAATATAACCATAATAGACGTTATCGATATAGGTATAAAATATATACATAATAGATATAGGTATAAAATATAGACATCATAGATATAATAGATATAGCTATGAAACACAGACATAATAGATATTATAGATATAGGTATAAAATATAGACAAAATAGATGTAATAGACATAGGTGTAAAATATAGACATAATAGATATAATAGATATATGTATAAGATATAGACATAATAGATACAATAGGTAAAAGTATAAAATATAGACATAATAGAAATATTAGATAGAGTTATAAAATATAGACATAATAAATATAGGTATAAAATACAGACATTTTAGATATAATCGTTATAGGTATAAAATATGGACATAAGAGATATAATAAATATAGGTATAAAATATAGACATAATAAATATAATAGATATAGGTATAAAATATAGACATAATACATATAATAGATATAGGTATAAAACATAGACATAATAGATATAGGTATAAATTATAGATATAATGGTTATAATAGATATAGGTATGAAATATAGTCATAAGAGATATAATAGGTATAGGTATAAAATATAGACATAATGGATATAATAGATATATGTATAAGATATAGACATAATAGATATAATAGACATAGGTACAAAATATAGACATAATAGATATAGGTATAAAATATAGACATAATAGATATAGGTATAAATATAGACATATAAGATATAATAGTTATAGGTATAAATATGGACATAATAGATATAATAGATATAGGTATAAAATATAGACATAATAGATATAATAGATATAGGTATAAAATATAGACATAGTAGATATAATAGATATAGGCATAAAATATAGACATAATCGATATAATAGATATAGGTATAATACATAGACATAATTGATATAATAGATATAGGTATAAAATATAGACATAACAGATATAGGTATAAAATATAGACATAATACATATAATACATATAGGTATAAAATATACACATGTTAGATATAGTAGACATAGGTATAAAATATAGACAGAGAAGATATAATGGATGTAGATATAAAATATAGACTTAATGGATACAATAGATATACGTATAAAATATAGACATAATAGATATAATGGATATAGGTATAAAATATAGACATAAGAGATATACGTTTTAAATATAGACATAAAAGATATAATAGAAATAGGTATATAGATATAATAGATATAATAGATATAGGCATCAAATATAGACATAATAATTATAGTAGATGCAGGTATAAAATATAGACATAATAGATATAGGTACAAAATATAGACATCATAGGTATAATAGATATAGGTATGAAATACAGACATCATAGATATTATAGATATAGGTATAAAATATAGACATAAATGATATAATAGACATAGGTATAAAATATAGGTATAATAGATATAATTATAAAATATAAATATACTAGATATAATAAAGGTATAAAATATACATATAATAGATATCGGTATAAAATATAGTTATAATAGATATAGGTATAAAATATAGATATAATAGGTATAATAGATAGAGGTATAAAATATAGACATAGTAGATATAATAGATATAGGTATAAAATATAGACATAATAGATATAGGTATAAAATATAGACATAATAGATATAATAGATAAAGGTATAAAATATAGACATAAAAGTTATAATAGATATAGGTGTAAAATAAAGATATAATAGATATGGGTATAAAAAACAGACATAATAGATATCGGTATAAAATATAGACATAATAGATATACCTATAAAATATAGACATAACAGTTATAATAGATATAGGTATAAAATATAGACATAATAGATATAGTAGATATAGGTATGAAACATAGGCATAATAGATATAATACAAACTACTGTAAAATATAGACATAATACATATAGGTATAAAATATAAACATAATAGATAAAGTAGAGATGGGTATAAAATATAGACGTAATAGATATAATAGTTATATGTGTAAAATGTAGACATAGTAGATATGATAGATATAGGTATAGAATATAGACATAATAGATATAATACATATAGGTATAAAATAGAGACATAATAGATATAATACATATAGGTATAAATAGAGACATAATAGATATAATACATATAGGTATAAAACATAGACATAATAGATATAGGTATTAATTATAGACATAATAGATATAATAGAAAAAGGTATAAAATATAGACATAATAGATATAGGTATGAAATATAGACATAATATATTTAATAGATATAGTAATAAAATATAGACACAATGTATATAATAGATATAGATATAAAATACAGACATAATAGATATAATAGATATAGGTATCAAATATAGATATAATTGATATATGGATGAAATATAGGCATAACAGATAAAATAGATATAGGTATGAAATACAGACGTAATAGATAAAATTGACATACGTATGAAATATAGACATAACAGATATAGGTATAAAATATAGACAAAATAGATATAGGTATAAATAAAGACATAGATATAATAGATATAGGTATAAAATATAAACATAATAGATATAATAGAGATGGGTATAAAATATAGACACAATAGATATAATAGATAGAGGTATAAAATAAAGACATAATAGATATAATAGATATAAGTATACAATATAGACACAATAGATATACGTATAAAATACACACAAAATAGATATAACAGATATAGGTATAAAATATAGACATACTAGGTATAATAGATATAGGTATAAAATATAGACGTAATAGATATAATAGTTATTGGTATAAAATATAGACATAATAGATATAATAGATATAAGTATAAAATATAGACATAATAGATACAATAGTAATAGTTATAAAATATAGACATAGTAGACATAGGTATAAAACATAGACATAATAGATATAAGAGATATGGTGTAAAATATAGACATAATAGATATAGGTATGAAATATAGACATAATATATTTAATAGATATAGTAATAAAATATAGACACAATGTATATAATAGATATAGATATAAAATCCAGACATAATAGATATAATAGATATAGGTATCAAATATAAATATAATAGATATATGTATGAAATATAGGCATAACAGATAAAATAGATATAGGTATGAAATACAGACGTAATAGATAAAATTGACATACGTATGAAATATAGACATAACAGATATAGGTATAAAATATAGACAAAATAGATATAGGTGTAAAATATAGACATAGTAGATATATTAGATATAGGTATAAAATATAGACATAATGGATATAATAGAGATGGGTATAAAATATAGACACAATAGATATAATAGATAGAGGTATAAAATAAAGACATAATAGATATAATAGATATAAGTATACAATATAGGCACAATAGATATACGTATAAAATACACACAAAATAGATATAACAGATATAGGTATAAAATATAGACATAATAGGTATAATAGATACAGGTATAAAATATAGACGTAATAGATATAAAAGTTATTGGTATAAAATATAGACATAATAGATATAATAGATATAAGTATAAAATATAGACATAATAGATACAATAGTAATAGTTATAAAATATAGACATAATAGATATAGGTATAAAATATAGACATAATAGATATAAGAGATAGGGTGTAAAATATAGACATAATAGATATAGGTATGAAATATAGACATAATATATTTAATAGATATAGTAATAAAATATAGACACAATGTATATAATAGATATAGGTATAAAACATAGACATAATAGATATAATAGATAGGTATAAGACATAGACATAATGGATATAATAGACATAGGTATAAAATATGGACATAATAGATATAATAGATATAGGTATAACATATAGACATAATAGATATAATAGATATAGGAATTAAATATAGACATAATTGAATTAGGTATAAAATATCGACCAAAAAGATATAAAAGATATAGGTATATAATATAGACATAATAGATATAATAAATATAGGTATAAAATATAGACAGAGTAGACATAATAGATATAGGTATAAAATATAGACATAATACATATAATAGATATAGGTATAAAATATAGAGAGGGTATATATAATCGATATAGATATAAAATATAGACATAATATATATAGGTATAAAACACAGACATATAAGATTTAATAGTTATAGGTACAAAATATGGACATAATAGATATAATAGATATAGGTATAAAATATAGACATAATAGACATAATAGATATAGGTATAAAACATAGACATAATAGATATAATAGTTATAGGTATAAAGTATAGACATAATTGATATAATAGATATAGGTATAAAATACAGACATTGAAGATATAATAGATATAGTTATAAAATGTAGACATAATAGATATAATAGATATAGGTATAAAATATAGACATAATAGATATAATAGATACACGTATAAAATAAAGAAATAATAGATATAATAGCTATAGGTATAAAATATAGACATAATAGATTTAATAGATAGACATATGATACATAAGCATAGTAGGTTTAATAGATATAGATATAAAATATGGACATAATAGTTATAAGAGAGGTATGGAATTGAGACATAAGAGATATACATAGATATAAAATATAGACATAAAAGTTGTAATACATATAGGGATAAAATATAGACATCATAGATATAATAGATATAGGTATAAAATATAGACATAATAGATATAGTTATAAAATATAGACATAATAGGTAGAATAGAGGTATAAAATATAGACATAATAGATATTGGTATAAAATATAGACATAATAGAATAGATAGTGGTATAAAATATAGACATGATAGATATAGGTTTAAAATATTGACATAATACATATGAGAGATATAGTTATAAAATATAGACATAATAGTTATAATACATATAGTTATAAAATATAGACATAATAGATATATATATAAGTATGAAATATAGACTTAATAGTTATAATAGATATAGGTTATAACATGTAGACATAATAGATACAATAGATATATGTATAAAATCTAGACATAAAAGGTATAATACATATACGTATAACATATTGACATAATAGTTATACATATAGATATAAAATATACACATAATAGATATAATTGATATGTTTATAAAATATAGACATAATAGATATAGATATAGGCACAAAATATAGATAAAATAGATATACGTGTAAAATATACATATAATAGATATGATAGATATAGGTATAAAATATAGATATAATAAATATGGGTATCAAATATATATGTAATAGTTATAATAGATATAGGTATAAAATATAGATAAAATAGATATAGGTATAAATTACAGACACAAAAGATATAATAGATATATGTATAAAATATAGACATTATAGGTATAATAGATATAGGTATATAATATAGACATAACAGATATAATATATATAGGTATAAAATATAGACATAATAGATATTATATATATAGGAATAAAATATAGATATAATACATATAGGTATAAAATATAGATAAAATTTATATAGGTATACAATATAGACATAATAGATACAATAGATACAGGTATAAAATATAGATATAATTGATATAGGTACAAAATATAGATAAAATTGATATAATAGATATACGTATAAAATATAGATATAATAGATATAAGTATAAAATATAGATTTAATAGACATAATAGATACAGGAATAAAATATAGATATAATAGATATAATTATAAAAAATAAATATAATAGATATAATAGATATAGGTAGTAAATACACATACAATAGATATAAGTATGAAATATAGTTATAATAGATATAGGTGTAAAATATAGATATAATAGATATAATGGATATAGGTATAAAATATAGACATAATAGATATTATACATATAGGTATTAAATATAGACATAATCGATATAATAGATATAGGTATAAAATATAGACATAATAGATATAGATATAAAATATAGACATAAGAGTTTTAATAGATATAGGTATAAATATAAATAAAATACATATAGGTATAAAATATAGACATAACAGATATAATAGATATAGGTATAAAATACAGACATAATAGATATAGGTATAAAATGTAGACATTATAGATATAATATAGGTATAAAATACAGACATAATAGATTTAATAGATACAGGTATAAAATAGAGACAAAATAGATATAATAGTTATAGGTATAAAGATAGACATAATAGATATAGATATAAAATATAGACATAACAGTTTTAATAGATATAGGTATAAAACATTGATATAATAGATATAAAATATATAGGTGTAAAATACAGACAAAATAGATATAATAGATATTGGTATAAAATATAGACATAATAGATATAATAGATATAGATATAAAATATAGACATAATAGATATAAGAGATATAGGTATAAAATATGGACATAATAAATATAGGTATAAATATAGACATAATAAATATAATAGATATAGGTATTAAATATAGACATAATAGATATAATAGATATATGTATAAGAAATAGACATAATAGTTATAATAGATATGGATATAAAATATAGACATAATAGATATAATAGGTATAGATATGAAATAGAGACATAATAGATATAATAGATATAGATATGAAATATAGACATAATAGATATAGGTATAAAATATAGACATACTAGATATAATAATTATAGGTATAAAATATAGACATGATAGATATAATAGAAATAGGTATAAAATATAGACATTATACATATAATAGTTATAGGTATAAAATATAGACATAGTAGATATAATAGATATAGGTATAAAATATAGGCATAGTAGATATAATGGATATAGGTATAAAATATAGACATAATAGATAACGGAAAAAATATAGCTATAACAGATATAATAGATATAGGTATAAAATACAGACATAATAGATATAATAGATATAGGTATAAAATATAGTCTTAATACATATAGGTAGAAAATATAGACATAATAGACACAATAGATATATGTATAAAATATAGACATCATAGATATAATAGACAGAGATATAAAATTTAAACAAAATAGATATAATAGATAGAGGTATAAAATATAGACATAATAGTTATAGATATCATAGAGATCGGAATAAAATATAGACATAATAGATATAATAGATATAGGTGTAAAATATAGGCATAGTAGATATAATAGATATAGGTATAAAACATAGAGATAATGGATATAATAGATATAGGTACAAAATATAGACATAATAGATATAGGTATAAAATATAGACAAATAGATAGAGGGATAAAATATAGACATAGATGTAATACATATAGGTATAAAATATAGACATAATAGATATATGTATAACCTATAGACATAATAGATATAATACATATAGGTATAAAATATAGACATAATAGATATAGGTATATAATATAGTCATAATAAATATAGTAGATATAGGTATAAAATATAGATAGAATAGATATAGGTTTAAAATATAGACACAATATATATAATAGATATAGTTATAAAATATAGACATAATAGATATAATAGATATTGGTATAAAATATAAACATAATAGATATAATAGGTATAGGTATCAAATATAGACATAATAGATATAATAGATATAGGTATACAATACAGACATAATAGATATAATAGATGTAGGGATAAAACATAGACATGATAGATATAAGAGATATAGGTATAAAATATAGACATAATAGATATAATAGATAAAGTTATAAAATATAGACATAATAGATATACGTATAACCTAGAGACATAATAGATATAATACATATAGGTATAAAATATAGACATAATAGATATAGGTATATAATATAGTCATAATAAATATAGTAGATATAGGTATAAAATATACACATAATAGATATAATAGATGTAGGTATAAAATATGGACATAATAGATATAGGGATAAATTATAGACATAATAGATATAATAGAAATAGGTATAAAAAATAGACATAATAAATATAATAGATAAAGGTATAAAACATAGACATAATAGATATAGTAGATACAGGTATAAAATATAGACATAATAGATATAGGTATAAATATAGACATAAAGATACAATAAATATACGTATAAAATATACACAGAATAGATATAATAGATATAGGTGTAAAATGAAGACATAATATATACAGATATAAAATAAAGACATAATATATATAATGGATATAGATATAAAATATAGACATTATATATAGTTATAAAATATAGACACAATAGATATAATAGATATAGGTGTAAAATATAGACATAATACATAGTTATAAAATATAGACATAATAGTTACAATAGATATAGGTATAAAATATAGACATAATAGATACAGGTATAATATTAAGACATAATAGATATAATAGATATAGGTATAAAATACAGACATAATAGATATAATAGATATAGGTGTAAAATATACACATAATAGATATCATAGATATAGGTATAAAAAATAGACATAATAGATAAAGGTATAAAATAAAGATATAATAGATATAATCGATACAGTTATAAAATATAGACGTAATAGATATTATAGATATAGGTATAAAATATAGACATAATAGATATACGTACAAAATATACACATAGTTGATATAATAGATATAGGTATAAAATATAGACATAATATAGACATAAAATATAGACATAATAAATATGATAGATATAGATATAAAATATAGACATAATAGATAAAATAGATACAGGTAGAAAATATAGATACAATAGATATAGGCATAAAATATAAATACAAAACATATAATTGATATATGTATAAAAAATAGATATAATAGATACAGGTATAAAATGTAGACAATAGATATAATAGATATAGGAATGAAATATAATAGATATAATTATAAAATATAAATATAATAGATATAATACATATAAGAAAAAAATATAGATATAATGGATATAGGTATAATTTTTTGTTAAAATAGATATAAGTATAAAATATAGATATAATAGATATAATAGATATCGGAATAAAATATAGACATAATAGATATGATAGATATATGTATAAAATATAGATATAATAGATATAATGGATATAGGTATAAAAGACAGATATAATAGATATATGTATAAAATACAAACATAATACATATAATCGCTACAGGTATAAAATATAGACATAACATATATAGGTATAAAGATTACACATCATAGATATAATAGATATAGGTATAAAATATAGACATAATACATACAATAGATATAGGTATAAAATATAGACATAATAAATATAATAGATATAGGTATAAAATATAGACATAATAGATATAACAAAAATAGGTATAAAATAGAGACATTATAAATTTGATAGATATAGGTATAAAAAATAGACGTAATAGATATAATACACATAGGTATAAAATATGGACATAATAGATATAATAGATAGAGGGACAAAATATAGACATAATAGATATAATAGATAAAGTTAAAAAATATAGATATAATTGATATAATTAGAAAATAGAGATATAATAGATAGAGGTATAAAATACAGACATAATAGTTATGATAGATACAGGTATAAAATGTAGACATAATAGATATAATAGATATAGGTATAAAATATAGACATAACAGTTTTAAAAGATACAGGTATAAAACATAGACATAATAGATGTAATAAATATAGGTATAAAATATAGACATAGTAGATATAATAGATATAGGTATAAAATATAGACATAATAGCTATAATAGATAAAGGTATAAAATATGGACATAATAGATATAATAGATATAGGTATAAAATATAGACATAATAGCTATAATAGATAAAGGTATTAAATATAGACATAACAGATATAATAGACATAGGTATAAAAAGTAGACAGAATAAATATAATAGATAACGGTATAAAATATAGACATAATAGACATAATAGATATAGGTATAAAATTTAGACAAAATAGATATAATCGATGTAGGTATAAAACATGGATATAATGGATAGAGGCATAAAACATAGATATAATAGGCATAGGCATAAAATATAGACATAATAGATATAATAGATATAGGTATAAAATATAGACATAATAGATATAGTACATATAGGTATAAAATAGAGACATAATAGATATAATAGATATAGGTATAAAATATAGATATAACAGATATAATAAATACAGTATAGAATACAGATATAATAAATATAGGTATAAAATATAGACATAATGGATATAATAGATGTAGGTATAAATATAGATATAATAGATATAGGTATAAAATATAGATATAATAGATATAATAGATACAGGAAGAAAATATAGATATAGATATAATTATAAAAAATAAATATAATAGATATAATGGATATAGGGGTAAAATAGAGATACAATAGATATAGGTATAAAATATAGTTATAATAGATATAGGTGTTAAATATAGATATAATAGATACAATAGATATAGGTGTTAAATATAGACATAATAGATATGATAGATATAGGAATTAAATATAGACATAATAGATATAATAGACATAGGTATACAATATAGACATCATAGATATAATAGATAGTTATAAAATATAGACATCATAGATATAATATAAATAGGTATAAAATATAGACATAATAGATGTAGGTATAAAGGATAGACATAATAGATAAAGGAAAAAAATATAGATATAATAGATATAATAGATATAGTTATAAAATATAGATATAATAGATATAGGTATAAAATATGGATATAATTGATATAATAGATATAGTTATAAAATATAGATATAATAGATATAGGTATAAAATATCTATATAATGGATATAACAGATGTAGTTATAAAGTATAGATATAATAGATATAGGTATAAAATATAGACATAATATATAATGGAATAAAATATAGACATAATAGATATAATAGATATAGGTATAAAATATAGACATAATTGATAGATATAGGTATAAAATATAGACACAATAGATATAATAGATAGAGGTATAAAACATAGACATAATAGATATAAGAGATATAGGTATAAAATGCAGACATAATACATATAATAGATATAGGTATAAAATAAAGTCATAATAGATATATTAGAATTAGGTATAAAACATAGAGGTAATAGATATATTTCTAAAATATAGATATGATAGATAAAGTTATAAAATATAGATGTACTAGATATAGGTATAAATATGGATATAATAGATATAATAGATATACGTATAAAATACAGATATATTTGATATAGTCATAAAATATAGATATAATAGATATAAAAGATATAGGAATAAAATATAGATATAATAGAAATGATTATAAAATATAAATCTAATAGATATAATAGATATAGGTATTAAATATAGATATAAGAAATATAGGTATAAAATATAGTTATAATAGATATAGGAATAAAAAAATAGATATAATAGATGTAATAGATAGAGGTATAAAATATAGACATAATAGATATAACCGATATAGTTATAAAATATAGACTAATAGATACAATAGATGTAGTTATACAATATAGACCTAATCGACATAATAGCTATAGGTACAAAATATAGACATAATAGATATAACAGATATAGGTAATAAATATAGATAGATTGGATATAATAGATATAGGCATAAAATATACAAATGATAAATATAATAGATATAGGTATAAATATAGGCATAATAGATATAATAGATATAGGTATACAATATAGACATAATAGATATAATAGATATAGGTATAGAACACAGACATAATAGATACAATAGATATAGACATAATAGATATAAGAGATATTAGAATAAAAAACAGACGTAATAGATATAACAGATATAGGTATAAAATATAGACATAATAGATATAATAGATGTAGGTATAAAATATATACATCATAGATAAAATATATATATATAAATTACAGACATAATAGGTATAATAGATATAAGTATAAAATACAGACATAATAGATATAATGGATATAGGTATACAATATAGACATAATAGATATAATAGATATAGGTATAAAATATAGACATAATAGATATACTAGATATAGGTATAAAATATAGACAGAATAGATATAATAGATATAGGTATAAAATATAGACATCATAGATATAATATATACAGGTATAAAATATAGATATGATAGATATAATAGATATACGTATAAAAAATAGATATAATAGACACAGGTACAAAATATAGACATAATAGATATAAGAGAGGTATAAAATAAAGACATAATAGTTATGGATATACGTATAAAATATAGACATAATAGATACAATAGATATAGAGAGATATAATAGATATAGGCATAAAATTTTGACATAATGCATATAATAGATATAGTTATAAAATATAGATAAAATAGATATAGGTATAACATATAGACATAATAGTTATAATAGATACAGGTATAAAATATAGACACAATAGATATAATAAATATAGGTATAAAATACAGACATAATAGATATACTAGACATAGGTATAAAATATAGACATAATATATATAGGATTAAAGTATAGACATAATCGGTATAGCAGATATAGTTATAAAATATAGCCATAATACATACAGTAGATATAGGTATACAATATAGACATAATAGATATAATAGATATAGGTATAAAATATAAACATAATAGATATACGTAATATAGTTATAAAATAGAGACATAATAGATTTGATAGATATAGGTATAAAATATAGACATAATAGATACAATAGACATAGGTATAAAATATAGACCTAATAGATATAATAGATATAGGTATAAAATAGAGTGATAATGGATATAATAGATATACGTATAAAATATAGATATAATTGATATAGTCAAAAAATATACATATAATAGATATAATAGACATAGGTATAAAATATAGATGTAATAGATATAATAATAAAATGTAAATCTAATAGATATAATAGATATAGGTATTAAATATGGATATAAGAAATATAGGTATAAATTATAGTTATAATAGATATAGGTTTAAAATATAGACATAATAAATAAAGGTATAATATTTAGACATAATAGATATAAGAGATAAAGATGCAAAATATAGACATAAGAGATATAATAGATATAGGTATAAAATATAGACCTAAGAAATATAACCGATACAGGTATAAAATATAGACATAATGGATATAATAGATGAAGTATGAAATATAGATATAATAGATATAATGGATATAGGAAGAAAATATAGACATAATAGTTATAACTGATATAGGTATAAAACAGAGACATAATTGATATAATAGATATAGGTATGAAATATAAACGTAAGAGATAAAATAGACATAGGTATAAAATATAGACATAATAGATATAGGTATAAAACATAGACATAATAGATATAATAGATATAGGTATAAAATATAAACGTAAGAGATAAAATAGATATAGGTATAAAATATAGACATAATAGATATAGGTATAAAATATAGACATAATAGATATAATAGATATAGGAATGAAATATAGACATAAAACAAATAGGTATAAAATATAGATATAATAGATATAGGTATTAAATATAGACATAATAGATATAATAGATATAGGTATAAAATATAGACATAATAAATATAGGTATAATTTTTAGACATAATATATATAATAGATATAGGTAAAAAATATAGACATAATAGATATAATAGATATAGGTATAAAATAAAGACATAATACATACAATCGATATATGTATAAAATATAGACTTAATAGATATAATAGATATAAGTAGAAAATACAGATATAATAGATATAGGTATTGAATATAGACATAATAGATATAGTAGATATAGGTATAAAATATACACATAATAGATATAATAGATATAGGTATAAAATGTAGACATAATAGATATAATATATATAGGTATAAGATATACACGTAATAGGTATAGGTATAAAATATATACATAATAGATATAAGAGATATAGTTATAAAATAAGACATAATAGTTATAATAGATATAGGTATAAAATAGAGACATGATAGATATAATATATATAAATATAAAATATAGACTTAATAGATATCATAGATATAGTTAGAAAATGTAGACTTAATAGATATAATAGTTATCGGTATAAAATCTAGACTTAATAGGTATAATAGATACACGTATAAAATATAGACATAATAGATATACCTATAGATATAAAATATAGACACAATATATAATAGATATATTTATAAAATATAGACATAATAGATATAATAGATATAGGTATGAAATATAGACATAATAGATATGATCGATATAGGTATAAGATATAGACATAATAGACATAATAGATATACGTATAAAATATAGACATAATAGATATAATAGATATAGGTATAAAATATAGATAAAATAGATATACGTGTAAAATATAGATATAATAGATATAATAGATATAGGGATAAAATATATATATAATAAATATAGGTATAAAGCATAGATATAATAGTTATAATAGATATAGGTATAAAATATAGATATAACAGATATAGTTATAAAACATAAATATAACAGATACAATAGATATAAGTATAAAATATAGATAAAATTGTTATAGGTATAAAATATAGACATAATAGGTATAATAGATATAGGTATATAATATAGACATAATAGATATAATATATATAGGTATAAAATATAGTCATAATAGATATAATAGATGTAGGAATAAAATGTAGCTATAATATGTATAGGTATAAAATATAGATATAATAAATGTAATAGATATATTTATAAAATATAGATATCATAGATATAATAGATATAGGAATAAAATATAGACATAATGTATAAAATAGATATAAGTATAATATATAGACATAATACATATAATAGATATAGGTATTAAATACAGACGTAATAGATATAGGTATAAAATAAAGACATAATAGATATAAGTATAAAATATAGACATAATAGATATAGGTATAAAATATAGACATAATAGACATAATAGATATAGGTATGAAATATAGACATAATAGATATAATTGATAGTTATAAAATATAAACATAATAGGTATAAGAGATAGAGGGATAAATATAGACATAATAGTTATAATAGTTATAGGTATAAAATATAGACATAATATACATAATATATAGGTATAAAATATAGACATAATGGATATAATAGATGAAGGTATGAAATATAGACGTAATAGATATAATAGATATAGATATAAATTATAGACATAATAGTTATAATTGATATAGGTATAAAACTTAGACATAATAGATATAATAGATATAGGTATAAAATAAAAACGTAAGAGATAAAATAGATATAGGTATAAAATATAGACTTAATAGATATAGGTATAAAATATAGACATAATTGATATAGGAATAAAATATAGACATAATAGATATAATAGATATGGGTATAAAATATAGACATAATAGGTATAATAGATATAGGTATGAAATATAGACATAATAGATATAATACATATAGGAATACAATACAGACATAATAGATATAATAGTTATAGTTATAAAATACAGACATAATAGATATAATAGATATAGGTATAAAATATAGACATAAAACATATAATAGATATAGGTATAAAATATAGACATAAATATACACGTATAAAAGATACACATAATAGATATAATAGATATAGTTATAAAATGTAGACATAATAGATAGAAGTATAAAATATAGACATAATTGATATAATAGATATAGGTATAAAATAGAGACATAATATATATAATAGATATAGGTATTAAATATAGACACAATGTATATAGGTATAAAATATAGACCTAAAAGATATAGGTATAACATTTAGACATAATAGATATAGATATAGCCATAAAATATAGACATAATAGATATAATACATATAGGTATAAAATATAGACATCATAGACATAGGTATAAAATGTAGACAAAAATATATATTAGATATAGGTATAAAATATTCACAGAATAGATATAATATATATAGGTGTAAAATATAGACATAATAGATATAGATATAAAATATAGACATAATATATATAATGGAGATAGATATAAAATATAGACATAATATATAGTTATGAAATATAGACATAATCGATATAACAGATATAGGTGTAAAATATAGACATAATAGATATAGGTATAATATTGAGATATAATAGATATAATAGATACAGGTATAAAATATAGACATAATAGATATAATAGATATAGGTATAAAATATAGACATAATGGATATAAGAGATATAGGTATGAAATATAGATATAATAGAGTTATAAAATATAAATATAACAGAAAAAATAGATATCGGTATAAAATATATATAAAATAGTTATAGGTAAAAAATATAGACATAATAGGTATAACAGCTATATGTATATAATATAGACATTATAGATATAATATATATAGGTATAAAATATAGACATAATAGATATAATAGATACAGGAATAAAATGTAGATATAATACATATCAGTATAAAATATAGATATAATTGATACAGGTATAAAATATAGACATAATGGATATAATAGATGTAGGTATAAAATATAGATATAATAGATATAGGTATGAAATATAGATATAATAGATATAATAGATAAACTTTTAAAATATATATTTAATAGATATAGGTATAAAATATAGATATAGTACATATAATAGATACAGGAATCAAATATAGATATAATATATATATTATAAAAAATAAAAATAATAGATATAATAGAAATAGGTATAAAATTGAGATAAAATAGATATAGGTATAAAATATAGTTATAATAGATATAGGTATAAAATATCGGTATAATAGTTATAAAAGATATAGGTATTAAATATAGACATAATAGATATAATAGACATAGTTATACAATATAAACATCATAGATATAATAGACAGTTTTAAAATATCGACATCATAGACATAATAGATATAGGTATAAAATATAGACATAATAGATATAGATATAAAATATAGACATAATAGATATAATAGATACAGTTATAAAGTATAGACATAATAGATATAATAGATATAGGTATAAAATAAAGACATAATAGATATAGGTATAAAATACAGACATAATAGATCTAGGTATAATATATAGCCATTATAGATATATCTATAAAATATAGACATAACAGTTATAAAAGATATAGGTATAAAATATAGACATAATAGATATAGCTATAAAATATAACCATAATAAATATAATAGATATAGCTATAAAATTTAGAACTAATAGATATAGGTGTAAAATATAGACATTATAGATATAATAGATATAGGTATGAAATACAGACATAATAGATATTATAGATGTAAGTATAAAATATAGACAAGATAGACGTAATAGACATAGGTATAAAATAGAGACATAATAGATATAATTGATATCGGTATAAAATATAGACATAAAAGGTATAATGGATAGGGTATAAAATATATATATAATAGATATAGGTATAAAATGTCGATATAATAGATATAATAGATACACTTATAAAATATAGATATAAAAGTATAATGATAAAATATAAATATAATAGATATAACAGATAAAGGAATAAAATATAGATATAATAGATATCGGGAAATAATATAGATATAGTAGATATAGGTATAAAATATAGATATAATAGATACAACAGATATAGGTATAAACTATTGACATAATAGATATAGTATATATAGGTATCAAATATAGACATAATAGATACAATAGACATAGGTATACAATACAGACATAATAGATATAACAGATATAGGTATAAAATATAGACATAATAGATATAATAGATATAGGTATAAAAATAGACATAATAGATATAATAGATATGGGTGTAAAATATAGACATAATAGATATACGTATAAAATATAGACATAATAGATATAATAGATATAGGTATAAAATAAAGACACAATAGATATAGGTATAAAATATAGTCATAATAGATATAATACATATAGGTATAAAATATAGCCATAATAGATATAGGTATAAAATATAGACATAAATTATATAGGTATAATATTTAGACATAATAGATATAATAGATATAGGTATAAAATATAGACATAATAGACATAGGTATAAAATATGGACATGAAAGATATAGGTATAATATTTAGACATAATAGATATAATAGATACAGGTATAAAATATAGACATAATAGATAAAATAGATATATGTATAAGAGATAGACATAATCGATCTAATAGATATAGGTATAAAATATAGACATAATTGATATAATAGATATAGGTATAAAATAGAGACATAACAGATATAGGTATAAAATATAGACATAATAGATATAATAGATATAAGTATAAATATAGACATATTAGATATAATAGATATAGGTATAAAATATAGATATAATAGATATAATAGATATAGGTATAAAATACAGACATAATAGATATAATAGATATAGGTATAAAATATAGACATAATAGATATAGGTATAAAATATAGATATAACAGATATAATAGATATAGGCATAAAATGTAGACACAAGAGATATAGGAGATATAGATATAAAATATAGATATAATAGATATAATAGATATAGGTATAAAACATAGACATAATAGTTATAATAGATATAGGTATAAAATATAGATATAGATATAATGGATATAGTTATCAAATATACATATAATAGAAATAGGTATAAAATATATACATAATAGATATAATAGATATACGTATCAAATAGAGACGTAATAATTTTAATAGATATAGGTATAAAATATAGACATAATAGATATAATCCATATAGGTATAAAATATAGACATAATAGATAAACATATAAAATATAAATATAAAAATAAGTATAGGTCTAAAATATATACATAATAAATATAATAGATATAGTTACAAAATATAGACATAATACATATAGGTATAAAATATAGACATCATAGATGTAATAGGTATACTTATAAAATGTAAACATAATAGATATAGGTATAAAATATAGACACAATATATATAATAGATATCGTTGTAAAATATAGACATAATAGATATAGTTATAAGATATAGACATAATAGATATAATAGATATAGGTATAAAATATAGACATAATAGACATAATAGATATAGGTATGAAATATAGACATAATAGATATAATTGATAGTTATAAAATATAAACATAATAGGTATAAGAGATAGAGGGATAAATATAGACATAATAGTTATAATAGTTATAGGTATAAAATATAGACATAATATACATAATATATAGGTATAAAATATAGACATAATGGATATAATAGATGAAGGTATGAAATATAGACGTAATAGATATAATAGATATAGATATAAATTATAGACATAATAGTTATAATTGATATAGGTATAAAACTTAGACATAATAGATATAATAGATATAGGTATAAAATAAAAACGTAAGAGATAAAATAGATATAGGTATAAAATATAGACTTAATAGATATAGGTATAAAATATAGACATAATTGATATAGGAATAAAATATAGACATAATAGATATAATAGATATGGGTATAAAATATAGACATAATAGGTATAATAGATATAGGTATGAAATATAGACATAATAGATATAATACATATAGGAATACAATACAGACATAATAGATATAATAGTTATAGTTATAAAATACAGACATAATAGATATAATAGATATAGGTATAAAATATAGACATAAAACATATAATAGATATAGGTATAAAATATAGACATAAATATACACGTATAAAAGATACACATAATAGATATAATAGATATAGTTATAAAATGTAGACATAATAGATAGAAGTATAAAATATAGACATAATTGATATAATAGATATAGGTATAAAATAGAGACATAATATATATAATAGATATAGGTATTAAATATAGACACAATGTATATAGGTATAAAATATAGACCTAAAAGATATAGGTATAACATTTAGACATAATAGATATAGATATAGCCATAAAATATAGACATAATAGATATAATACATATAGGTATAAAATATAGACATCATAGACATAGGTATAAAATGTAGACAAAAATATATATTAGATATAGGTATAAAATATTCACAGAATAGATATAATATATATAGGTGTAAAATATAGACATAATAGATATAGATATAAAATATAGACATAATATATATAATGGAGATAGATATAAAATATAGACATAATATATAGTTATGAAATATAGACATAATCGATATAACAGATATAGGTGTAAAATATAGACATAATAGATATAGGTATAATATTGAGATATAATAGATATAATAGATACAGGTATAAAATATAGACATAATAGATATAATAGATATAGGTATAAAATATAGACATAATGGATATAAGAGATATAGGTATGAAATATAGATATAATAGAGTTATAAAATATAAATATAACAGAAAAAATAGATATCGGTATAAAATATATATAAAATAGTTATAGGTAAAAAATATAGACATAATAGGTATAACAGATATATGTATATAATATAGACATTATAGATATAATATATATAGGTATAAAATATAGACATAATAGATATAATAGATACAGGAATAAAATGTAGATATAATACATATCAGTATAAAATATAGATATAATTGATACAGGTATAAAATATAGACATAATGGATATAATAGATGTAGGTATAAAATATAGATATAATAGATATAGGTATGAAATATAGATATAATAGATATAATAGATAAACTTTTAAAATATATATTTAATAGATATAGGTATAAAATATAGATATAGTACATATAATAGATACAGGAATCAAATATAGATATAATATATATATTATAAAAAATAAAAATAATAGATATAATAGAAATAGGTATAAAATTGAGATAAAATAGATATAGGTATAAAATATAGTTATAATAGATATAGGTATAAAATATCGGTATAATAGTTATAAAAGATATAGGTATTAAATATAGACATAATAGATATAATAGACATAGTTATACAATATAAACATCATAGATATAATAGACAGTTTTAAAATATCGACATCATAGACATAATAGATATAGGTATAAAATATAGACATAATAGATATAGATATAAAATATAGACATAATAGATATAATAGATACAGTTATAAAGTATAGACATAATAGATATAATAGATATAGGTATAAAATAAAGACATAATAGATATAGGTATAAAATACAGACATAATAGATCTAGGTATAATATATAGCCATTATAGATATATCTATAAAATATAGACATAACAGTTATAAAAGATATAGGTATAAAATATAGACATAATAGATATAGCTATAAAATATAACCATAATAAATATAATAGATATAGCTATAAAATTTAGAACTAATAGATATAGGTGTAAAATATAGACATTATAGATATAATAGATATAGGTATGAAATACAGACATAATAGATATTATAGATGTAAGTATAAAATATAGACAAGATAGACGTAATAGACATAGGTATAAAATAGAGACATAATAGATATAATTGATATCGGTATAAAATATAGACATAAAAGGTATAATGGATAGGGTATAAAATATATATATAATAGATATAGGTATAAAATGTCGATATAATAGATATAATAGATACACTTATAAAATATAGATATAAAAGTATAATGATAAAATATAAATATAATAGATATAACAGATAAAGGAATAAAATATAGATATAATAGATATCGGGAAATAATATAGATATAGTAGATATAGGTATAAAATATAGATATAATAGATACAACAGATATAGGTATAAACTATTGACATAATAGATATAGTATATATAGGTATCAAATATAGACATAATAGATACAATAGACATAGGTATACAATACAGACATAATAGATATAACAGATATAGGTATAAAATATAGACATAATAGATATAATAGATATAGGTATAAAAATAGACATAATAGATATAATAGATATGGGTGTAAAATATAGACATAATAGATATACGTATAAAATATAGACATAATAGATATAATAGATATAGGTATAAAATAAAGACACAATAGATATAGGTATAAAATATAGTCATAATAGATATAATACATATAGGTATAAAATATAGCCATAATAGATATAGGTATAAAATATAGACATAAATTATATAGGTATAATATTTAGACATAATAGATATAATAGATATAGGTATAAAATATAGACATAATAGACATAGGTATAAAATATGGACATGAAAGATATAGGTATAATATTTAGACATAATAGATATAATAGATACAGGTATAAAATATAGACATAATAGATAAAATAGATATATGTATAAGAGATAGACATAATCGATCTAATAGATATAGGTATAAAATATAGACATAATTGATATAATAGATATAGGTATAAAATAGAGACATAACAGATATAGGTATAAAATATAGACATAATAGATATAATAGATATAAGTATAAATATAGACATATTAGATATAATAGATATAGGTATAAAATATAGATATAATAGATATAATAGATATAGGTATAAAATACAGACATAATAGATATAATAGATATAGGTATAAAATATAGACATAATAGATATAGGTATAAAATATAGATATAACAGATATAATAGATATAGGCATAAAATGTAGACACAAGAGATATAGGAGATATAGATATAAAATATAGATATAATAGATATAATAGATATAGGTATAAAACATAGACATAATAGTTATAATAGATATAGGTATAAAATATAGATATAGATATAATGGATATAGTTATCAAATATACATATAATAGAAATAGGTATAAAATATATACATAATAGATATAATAGATATACGTATCAAATAGAGACGTAATAATTTTAATAGATATAGGTATAAAATATAGACATAATAGATATAATCCATATAGGTATAAAATATAGACATAATAGATAAACATATAAAATATAAATATAAAAATAAGTATAGGTCTAAAATATATACATAATAAATATAATAGATATAGTTACAAAATATAGACATAATACATATAGGTATAAAATATAGACATCATAGATGTAATAGGTATACTTATAAAATGTAAACATAATAGATATAGGTATAAAATATAGACACAATATATATAATAGATATCGTTGTAAAATATAGACATAATAGATATAGTTATAAGATATAGACATAATAGATATAATAGATATAGGTATAAAATACAGATACAATAGTTATAATAGATATGGGTATAAAATATAGATATAATAGATATTATAGAAATAGGTATAAAATATATATAATAGATAAAATCGATATAATAAATATTGGCATAAAATACAGATATAATAGATAGAATAATATAGGTATAAAGTATAGATGTAATACATATAATAGATACAGGTAAAAAAATAGATATATTAGATATAGGTATAAACTATAGACATATTGGATATCATAGATATACGTATAAAATATAGACAAAACAGATATAATTGTTTTTTTTTTTTTTTTTTTTTTTTTTTTTTGAGGCGGAGTCTCGCTCTGTCGCCCGGACTGGAGTGCAGTGGCCAGATCTCAGCTCACTGCAAGCTCCGCCTCCCGGGTTTCCGCCATTCTCCTGCCTCAGCCTCCCGAGTAGCTGGGACTACAGGCGCCCGCCACCTCGCCCGGCTAGTTTTTGTATTTTTAGTAGAGACGGGGTTTCACCGTGTTAGCCAGGATGGTCTCGATCTCCTGACCTCATGATCCGCCCGTCTCGGCCTCCCAAAGTGCTGGGATTACAGGCTTGAGCCACCGCGCCCGGCCAGATATAATTGTTATAGGTATAAAATATAGACATAATAGATATAGATATAAAATATAGACATAATACATATAGGTATAAAATATATACATATTAGATGTAATTATAGGTATAAAATGTATATATAATAGATATAAGAGATATAGGTATAAAAGACAGACACAATAGTTATAATAGTTATAGGTATAAAATACAGACATAATAAATATAGACATAAATTATAGACATAATTGATTTATTAGATACAGGTATAAATTACAGACATAAGGGATATAATAGATATACGTATAAAATATAGACAATAGATAAAATAGTTATAGGTATAAAATATAGACATAATAGATATACGTATAAAATATAGACAAAATAGATATAGGTATAAAATATAGACATAGATATAATAGATAGAGTTAAAAATATAAACATAATAGATATAATAGAGATGAGTAAAAAATATAGACGTAATAGATATAATAGATATAGGTGTAAAATATAGACATAGTATATATAATTGATATAGGCATAAAATATAGACATAATGGATATAATAGATACAGGTACAAAATATAGACATAATAGATATAATAGATATAGGTATAAAATATAGACATAATAGATATAATAGATATAGGTGCAAAATATAGACATAATAGATATAATAGATATACGAATAAAATATAGACATAATTGAAATATGTAAAAAATATAGACAAAATAGATATAAAAGATATAGGTATAAAATATAGACATAATAGATATAATAGATATAGGTATAAAATATAGACATAATTGATATAATACTTACAGGTATAAAATAGAGACATAACAGATATAGGTATAAAATATAGACATAATAGATATAATAGATATAGGTATGAAATACAGACATAATAGATATAATAGATATAGGAATAAAATACAGACATAATTAAAATAGGTATAAAATATAGACAAAATAGATATAATAAAAATGGTATAAAATATAGACATAATAGATACAATAGATATGTGTATAAGGTATAGACATAATAGATAAAATAAATATAGATATAAAATATAGACAAAATAGATATAATAGGTATAGATATATAATATAAACATAATAGATATAATAGAAATATGTATAAGATATAGACATAATAGATAAAATAGATATAGGTAGAACATATGGACAAAATAGATATAATAGAGGTATAAAATATAGAAATAATAGATATAACAGATATAGATATAAAATATAGACATAATAGATACAGGTATAAAATATATACATATTAGATATAATAGTTATAGGTATAAAATATGGACGTAATAGAAATAATAGATATAGGTATAAAATATAGACATAATAGATATAATAGATACAGATATACAATATAGACATAATAGATATAGGTACAAAATATAGAAATAAGAGATATAATAGATAAGGGTATAAAATATAGATATAATAGATATAATACAGAGAGGTATAAAATATAGACATAATGGATATAGTAGATATAGGTATAAAATATAGACGTAATAGAGATAATCGGTATAGGTATAAAACATAGACATAATAGATATAGGTATAAAATAAAGACATAATAGATATTGGTATAAAATATAGACATAATAGATATAATAAATATAGGTATACAGTATAGACTTAATAGACATAGGTATAAAATATAGACATAATAGATATAATAAATATAGGTATAAAATATCGACATAATAGACATAATAGATATAGGTATAAAATATAGACCTAATAGATGTAATAGACATAGGTATAAAATATAGGCATAATATATATAATAGAGGTGTAAAATATAGACATAATATATATAATAGATATAGGTATAAAATACAGATATAAAAGATATAATAGATATAGGTATAAAATACAGACATAATAGATATAGGTATAAATATAGACATCATAGTTATAATAGATATAGGTATTAAATATAGACATAATAGATATAATAGATATAGTTATGAAATATAAACATAATAGATATAATAGATATGGGTATAAAATATAGACATAATAGATATAATAGATATAGTTATGAAATACAGACATAATAGACATAATAGATATAGGTATAAAATATAGACATAATAGATACGATAGATATAGGTATAAAATATAGACATAATAGATATGATAGATATAGTTATAAAATATAGACATAAAAGATATAATAGATATAGGTATAAAAGATAGACATAATAGATATAATAGATATAGGTATAAAACATAGACATAATAGATATAATAGATGCAGGTATAAAATATAGATATAATACATATAGGTATAAAATATAGATATAATACATATAATAGGTAGACATAATAGATATAATAGAGATAGGTATAAAATATCGATATAGTAGGTATAATAGATATACGTATAAAATATAGATATAATAGATAGAGGTATAAAATATAGATATAATAGATATAATAGATTTACATATAAAATATAGATATAATAGACATAATAGATATAGGAATAAAATATAGACATAATAGATATAATAGATACAGGTATAAAATATAGATATAATAGATATAGGTATAAAATATAGATATAATAGATATAATAGATCGGTAAAATAGATACAATAGATATAGGTACAAAATATACACATTATAGATATAATAGATATAGGTATAAAATAGATACATAGGAGATATAATAGATATAGGTATAAAATATAGATATAATAGATATAATAGATACTGTTATAAAATATAGACATAATGCATATAATAGATATAGATATAAAACATAGATATAATAGATATAGATATAGGTATAAAATATAGATATAATGGATATAATAGATTTAGGTATAAAATATAGATATAACATATATAGATATGAAATATAGACACAATAGATATAGATATAGTTATAAAATAAAGATATAATAGATATAGGTATAAAAAATGGATATAAAAGACATAATAGATAAAGGTATAAAATATAGACATAATAGACATAATAGATATAGGAATAAAATATAGACATAATAGATAAAATAGATAAAGGTATAAAATACTGACATTATAGATATAATAGATAAAGGTAAAAAATATAGACATAATAGATGTATTAAATATAGGTATAAAATATAGCCATAAGAGATATAATAGATATAGGTATAAAATATAGACATAATAGATATGATAGATATAGGTAGAAAATATAGACATAATAGGTATAATAGATGTAAGTATAAAATATAGACATAACATATATTATAGATATACGTATCAAATATAGACATAATATATATAATCTATATAGGTATAAAATATAGACAGAATAGATATAGGTATAAAATATACACATAATAGATATAATAGATACAGTTATAAAGTATAGACATAATAGATATAATAGATATAGGTATAAAATAAAAACATAATTGATATAGGTATAAAATACAGAAATAATATATATAGGTATAAAATATAGACATAATAGATATACCCTTAAAATACAGACATAACAGTTATAATATATACAGGTATAAAATATAGACATAATAGATATAATGGATATAGGTATAAAATATAGACATAATAGATATAATAGATATAGGTATAAAATATAGACATAATAGATATAATAGATGTAGGTATACAATATAGTGAAAATAGATACAATATTTCCATAAATGTATTATAGACATAATAGGTATAATTGACATAGGTATAAAACATAGACATAATTGTTGTAATAGATAGAGGTATAAAATATACACTTAAAATATATAATAGATAGAGCTATAAAATATAGACATAATATGTAAAATAGATATAGGTATAAAATATAGACATAATAGATAAAATAGATGTAGGTATAAAATATAGATATAATAGATATAGGCATAAAACATAGATATAATAGGCATAGGGAAAACATATAGACATAATAGACATAATAGATATAGGTATAAAATATAGATAATAGATATAATACATATAGGTATAAAATAGAGACATAATAGATATAATAGATATAGGTATAAAATATAGACATAATAGATACAATAGATATAATTATAAAATATTGACATAAGAGACATAATAGATTTAGGTATAAAATATAGACATAATAGATATAATAAATATAGGTAGAAAATATATACATAATAGATATAATAGATGTAGGTATAAAATATAGATATAAGAGATATAGGCATAAAACATAGATATAATAGGCATAGATATAACATATAGACATAATAGACATAATAGATATATGTATAAAATATAGATAATAGACATAATACATATAGGTATAAAATAGAGACATAATAGATATAATAGATATAGGTATAAAATATAGACATACTAGATATAATAAATACAGGTATAAGATATAGATATAATAGATATAATGGATATACGTATAAAATACAGATATAATAGGTATAAAATATAGATATATTAGTTTTAATTGAGATAGGTATTAAATATAGATATAATATATATAGTTATAAAATATAAATGTAATAGATATATTAGATATAGTTAGAAAATATAGATATAATAGATATAGGTATAAAATATGGATATAATTGATATAATAGATATAGGTATAAAATATAGTCATAATAGACATAATAGAAATAAGTATAAACTTTAGAAATACCAGATATTATAGATTCAGGTATAAAAAATAGACCTAATAGATATAGGTATACTATATAGACATAATAGATATAATAGATATAGGTATAAAATATACACATAATAGATATAATAGATATAGGTATAAAATATAGACCTAATAGATATAATCGATATAAGTATAAAATATACACAGAATAGATATAATAGATATAGTTATACAATATAGAGATAATAGTTATAATAGATATAGGTATAAAATCTAGACAAAATAGGTATAGGTATAAAATGCAGACGTAACAGATATAATAGATATAGGTGTAAAATGTACACATAATAGATATAATAGAGATAGGTAAAAAATACAGACATAATAGAGATAGTTATAAAATATGGATTATAATAGATACAGGTATAAAATACACACATAATAGACATAATAGATATAGGTATAAAATATAGACATAATAGATACAATAGATAAATGTATAAAAAGTAGACATAAAAGATATAATAAGTATAGGTATAAAATATAGACATAGTAGATATAATAGACATAGGTATAAAATATAGACATAATAGATATAATAGGCATAAGTATAAAATATAGATATAATAGATATTGATATAAAATATAGATATAATAATTATAATAGATACAGGTATAAAAAATAGATATAATAGATATAATTATAAAAAATAAATATAATAGATATAATAAATATAAGTAATATATATAGACATAATAGATATAATAGATAAAGGTATAAATTATAGATATAATAGATATAGGTATAAAATATAGATATAATAGTTATAATAGATATACATATGAAAGATCGATATAATTGATATAGTCATAAAATATAGATATAATAGATATAATAGATAGAGGTATAAAATATAGATATAATAGATAAAATTATAAAATACAAATATAATAGATATAATAGATGTAGGTATAAAATATAGATATAATATATAGGTATAAAATATACTTATATTAGATATAGGTATAAAATATAGATATAATAGATATAATAGATATAGTTATAAAATATAGATATAATAGATATAATAGATATAGGTATAACATATACACCGAATAGATATAAACGATATAGGTATAAAATATAGACATAATAGATATAATAGATATAAGTATAAAATATAGCAATAAAAGATATAATACATGTAGGTATGAAATATAGACATAACAGATATAACAGATATAAGTATAATAAGGACATAATAAATATAGGTACAAAATATAGACATAATAGATATAATAGATATAGGTATAAAATATAGATATACATAGGTATAAAATATAGTTATAATAGATATAGGTATAAAATATAGACATTGGAGATATAAGAGATATAGTTATATAACATAGACATAATATATATGATATATATGGGTATAAAATATAGACATAATACATATGATAAATATAGGTATAAAATATAGATATAATAGATATAATAGATATAGGTGTAAAATAGAGACATAATAGATATAATAGATATAGGTATAAAATAGAGACATAATAGATAGAGGTATAAAATACAGACATAATAGATAAAGGTATAAAATATAGACATAATAGATATACCTATAAAATATAGACATAACAGTTATAATAGATATAGGTATGAAATATAGACATATGAGAGATAATAGATATATGTATAAAATATAGACATAATAGATATAATAGGTACAGTTATGAAATACAGACATAATAGTTATTATAGATATAGGTATAAAATATAGACATAAAAGATATATTAGATAGGGATATAAAATATAGATATAATAGATATAGGTATAAAATATCGATATAATAGATATAATAGACATATGTATAAATTATAGATATAATAGATACAGGTATAAAATATAGATAGAATATATATAATAGATATAGTTATAAAATGTAGATTTAATAGATATAATTATAAAATATAAATATAATAGATATAATAGATAAAGTTATAAAATATAGATATAATAGATATCGGTATAAAATATAGTTATAATAGATATAGGTATAAAATATAGATATAATAGATATAACAGATATATGTATACATTATAGACATAATAGTTATAATAGATATCGGTATCAAATATAGAAATAATAGATATAATAGATACAGGTATACAATACAGACATAATAGATATAATAGACATAGGTGTAAAATATACACATAATAGATATAATAGATATAGATATAAAATATAGACATAATAGATATAATTGATATAGGTATAAAATATAGATATAATAGATATACGTATAAAATATAGACAAATTAGATATAATAGATATAGGTATAAAATATAGACATAATAGATATAGGTATAAAAGATAGATATAATAGATATAGATATAGGTATAAAATATAGACATAATAGATATAATAGAGGTATAAAATATAGACATAATAGATATAATAGATATAGCTATAAAATATAGACCTAATAGATATAGGTATCAAGTATAGATATAATAGATATAGATATAGGCATAAAATGTAGACATAATAGATATAATAGATATAGGTATAAAATATAGACATAATAGATATAGGTTTAATATTTAGACATAAGAGATATAATAGATATAGGTATAAAATATAGACATAATTGATATAATAGATACAGGTATAAAATGTACACATATTAGATATAATAGATATAAGTATAAAATATAGACATAATAGATACAGGTATAAAATAGAGACATAATAGATATAATAGATATAGTTATAAAATATAGACGTAGTAGATATTATCGATAAAGTTATAAAATATAAACATAATAGATATAATAGATATGGGTATAAAATATAGACACTAGATATAATAGACATAGGTATGAAATACAGACATAATAGTTATAATAGATATAGGTATAAAATATAGACATAATATATATGATATATACGTATATAATATACACATAATTGATATAATAGATATTTGTATAAAATATAGACATAATAGATATAATAGATATAGACATGAAATACAGACGTAATAGATATAAGAGATATAGGTATAAAATATGGACATAATTGATATAATAGATATAGTTATAAAATATAGACATAACAGATATAAAAGATATAGGTATCAAATATATACATAACAGTTATAATACATATAGGTATGAAATATAGACATAATAGATATAATAGATATAGGTATAAAATACAGACATAACAGACATAGTAGATCGAGGAATAAAATATAGAAATAATAGATATAATAGATATAGATATACATTATAGACATAATAGATATAATAGATATAGGTATAAAATATATACATAATAGATATCGGTATAATAAATAGACATAATAGATATAATAGATATAGGTATAAAATACAGACATAATAGATATAATAGATATAGGAATAAAATACAGACATAATTGAAATAGGTATAAAATATAGACAAAAGAGATATAATAAATATAGGTAAAAAATATAGACATAATAGATTTAATAGATATAGGTATAAAACATTGATATAATAGATATAATAGATATAGGTATAAAAAATAGACACAATAGATATAATAGATATAGGTGTAAAATATAGACATAATAGATATATAGATATATATATAAAATATAGACATAATAGATATAGATATTAAATATAGTCATAATACATATAATGGAAATAGGTATAAAATGTTGACATAATAGATATAATACATATAGTAATGAACTATACACAGAGTAGATATAATAGATATAGGTATAAAATATAGACATAATAGATATCGGTATAAAATATAGACATAACAGATATAATAGATATAGGTATATAATATAGACATAACTGGTTTAAAAATATAGGTATGAAATATAGACATAATCGATAAAGGTATAAAATATACACATAATAGATATAATAGATATGTGTATAAGATATAGACATAATAGATATAATATATATATGTATGAGATATAGACATAATAGATATAATAGATACAGATATAAAATATAGACATAATAGATATAATAGGTAAAGGTATGAAATACAGACACAATAGATATTATGGATATATGTATAAGATATACATATAATAGATACAATAGATATAGGTATAAAATAGAGACATAATAAATATCGGTATAAAATATAGACATAATCGATATACTAGATATATGCATAAGATATAGACATAATCGATATAATAGATATAGGCATACAATATAGACATAAAAGATACAATATGTAAAGCTTTAAAATATAGACATAAAGGACGTAATAGATATAGGTATAACATAGAGACATAATAAACATAATAGATAAAAGTATTAAATATACACATAATAGATATACGTATAAAATACAGACAAAAAATATATTTAACAGTTACAGGTATAAAATATAGACATTATATATATAATAGATATAGGAATAAAATATAGACATGATTGAAATATGTGTGAAATATAGACAAAATAGATATAAAAGATATAGGTATAAAATATAGACATAATAGATATAAAAAATATAGGTATAAAATATACACATCATAGATATAAAGATATAGGTATAAAATATAGACATAATAGATATAATAGATATAGGAATAAAATATAGACATGATTGAAATAGGTGCAAAATATACACAAAATAGATATAAAAGATATAGGTATGGGGGGGCGGAGCAAGATGGCCGAATAGGAACAACTCCAGTCTCCAACTCCCAGCGCGAGCGACACAGAAGACCGGTGATTTCTGCATTTTCAACTGAGGTACTGGGGTCATCTCACTAGGGAGTGCCGGACAATCGGTGCTGGTCAGCTGCTGCAGCCTGACCAGCGAGAGCTGAAGCAGGGCGAGGCATCGCCTCACCTGGAAGCGCAAGGGGGAAGGGAATCCGTTTTCCTAGCCAGGGGAACTGAGACACACAACACCTGGAAAATCGGGTAACTCCCACCCCAATACTGCGCTGTAAGCATACAGGCATTCCAGGAGAATATATCCCACACCTGGCCGGGAGGGTCCCACGCCCACGAAGCCTCCCTCACTGCTAACACAGCAGTCTGCCGCGATCTATCCGCAAGGCAGCAGCGAGGCTGGGGGAGGGGCGCCCGCCATTGCTGAGGCTTAAGTAGGTAAACAAAGCCGCTGGGAAGCTCGAACTGGGTGGAGCTCACAGCAGCTCAAGGAAGCCTGCCTGTCTCTGTAGTCTCCACCTCTGGGGACAGCGCACAGCTGAAGACCAACAGGGGAAGTAGCGGGAGCCGGTGCAGACGCGAACGACTCTGTCTGACAGCTTTGGGGAGAGCCGCGGATCTCCCAACGCGGAGGTTGAGATCTGAGAACGGACAGACTGCCTGCTCAGGTGTGTCCCTGACCCCTGAGTAGCCTAGCTGGGAGAATTCCCCCACTAGGGGCAGTCTGACACCCCACACCTCACAGGGTGGAGTACACCCCTGAGAGGACACTTCCAAAGGAAGAATCAGACAGGTACACTCGCTGTTCAGCAATATTCTATCTTCGGCAACCTCTGCTGCTGATACCCAGGCAAACAGGGTCTGGAGTGGACCTCAAGCAATCTCCAACAGACCAACAGAGAGTCCTTCTGACTGTCAGAAGGAAAACTATCAAACAGGAAGGACACCTATACCAAAACCCCATCAGTTCGTCACCACCATCAAAGACCAGAGACAGATAAAACCACAAAGATGGGGAAGAAGCAGGGCAGAAAAGCTGGAAATTCAAAAAATAAGAGCGCATCTCCCCCTGCAAAGGAGCGCAGCCCATCACCAGCAACGGATCAAAGCTGGTCAGAGAATGACTTGGACGAGAGGAGAGAAGAAGGCTTCAGTCCATCAAACTTATCAGAGCTAAAGGAGGAATTACGTACCCAGCGCAAAGAAACTAAAAATCTTGAAAAAAGAGTGGAAGAATTGACAGCTAGACTCATTAATGCAGAGAAGATCATAAACGAAATGACAGAGATGAAAACCATGACACGAGAAATACGTGACAAATGCACAAGCTTCAGTAACCGACTCGATCAACTGGAAGAAAGAGTATCAGCGATTGAAGATCAAATGAATGAAATGAAGCGAGAAGAGAAACCAAAAGAAAAAAGAAGAAAAAGAAATGAACAAAGCCTGCAAGAAGTATGGGATTATGTAAAAAGACCAAATCTACGTCTGATTGGGGTGCCTGAAAGTGAGGGGGAAAATGGAACCAAGTTGGAAAACACTCTTCAGGATATCATCCAGGAGAACTTCCCCAACCTAGTAGGGCAGGCCAACATTCAAATTCAGGAAATACAGAGAACGCCACAAAGATACTCCTCCAGAAGAGCAACTCCAAGACACATAATTGCCAGATTCACCAAAGTGGAAATGAAGGAAAAAATCTTAAGGGCAGCCAGAGAGAAAGGTCGGGTCACCCACAAAGGGAAGCCCATCAGACTAACAGCAGATCTCTCAGCAGAAACTCGACAAGCCAGAAGAGAGTGGGGGCCAATATTCAACGTTCTTAAAGAAAAGAATTTTCAACCCAGAATTTCATATCCAGCCAAACTAAGTTTCATAAGTGAAGGAGAAATAAAATCCTTTACAGATAAGCAAATGCTTAGAGATTTTGTCACCACCAGGCCTGCCTTACAAGAGACCCTGAAGGAAGCCCTAAACATGGAAAGGAACAACCGGTACCAGCCATCGCAAAAACTTGGCAAAATGTAAAGACCATCGAGGCTAGGAAGAAACTGCATCAACTAACGAGCAAAATAACCAGTTAATATCATAATGGCAGGATCAAGTTCACACATAACAATATTAACCTTAAATGTTAATGGACTAAATGCTCCAATTAAAAGACACAGACTGGCAAACTGGATAAAGAGTCAAGACCCATCAGTCTGCTGTATTCAGGAGACCCATCTCACATGCAGAGACATACATAGGCTCAAAATAAAGGGATGGAGGAAGATCTACCAAGCAAATGGAGAACAAAAAAAAGCAGGGGTTGCAATCCTAGTCTCTGATAAAACAGACTTTAAACCATCAAAGATCAAAAGAGACAAAGAAGGCCATTACATAATGGTAAAGGGATCAATTCAACAGGAAGAGCTAACTCTCCTAAATATATATGCACCCAATACAGGAGCACCCAGATTCATAAAGCAAGTCCTTAGAGACTTACAAAGAGACTTAGACTCCCATACAATAATAATGGGAGACTTCAACACTCCGCTGTCAACATTAGACAGATCAACGAGACAGAAAGTTAACAAGGATATCCAGGAATTGAACTCATCTCTGCACCAAGCGGACCTAATAGACATCTATAGAACTCTCCACCCCAAATCAACAGAATATACATTCTTCTCAGCACCACATCGCACTTATTCCAAAATTGACCACATAATTGGAAGTAAAGTACTCCTCAGCAAATGTAAAAGAACAGAAATTATAACAAACTGTCTCTCAGACCACAGTGCAATCAAACTAGAACTCAGGACTAAGAAACTCAATCAAAACCGCTCAACTACATGGAAACTGAACAACCTGCTCCTGAATGACTACTGGGTACATAACGAAATGAAAGCGGAAATAAAGATGTTCTTTGAAACCAATGAGAACAAAGATACAACATACCAGAATCTCTGGGACACATTTAAAGCAGTGTGTAGAGGGAAATTTATAGCACTAAATGCCCACAAGAGAAAGCAGGAAAGATCTAAAATTGACACTCTAACATCACAATTAAAAGAACTAGAGAGGCAAGAGCAATCACATTCAAAAGCTAGCAGAAGGCAAGAAATAACTAAGATCAGAGCAGAACTGAAGGAGATAGAGACACAAAAAACCCTCCAAAAAATCAATGAATCCAGGAGTTGGTTTTTTGAAAAGATCAACAAAATTGACAGACCGCTAGCAAGGCTAATAAAGAAAAAAAGAGAGAGGAATCAAATAGATGCAATAAAAAATGATAAAGGGGATATCACCACTGACCCCACAGAAATACAAACTACCATCAGAGAATACTATAAACGCCTCTACGCAAATCAACTAGAAAATCTAGAAGAAATGGATAATTTCCTGGACACTTACACTCTCCCAAGGCTAAACCAGGAAGAAGTTGAATCCCTGAATAGACCAATAGCAGGCTCTGAAATTGAGGCAACAATTAACAGCCTACCCACCAAAAAAAGTCCAGGACCAGATGGATTCACAGCTGAATTCTACCAGAGGTACAAGGAGGAGCTGGTACCATTCCTTCTGAAACTATTCCAATCAATAGAAAAAGAGGGAATCCTCCCTAACTCATTTCATGAGGCCAACATCATCCTGATACCAAAGCCTGGCAGAGACACAACAAAAAAAGAGAATTTTAGACCAATATCCCTGATGAACATTGATGCAAAAATCCTCAATAAAATACTGGCAAACCGGATTCAGCAGCACATCAAAAAGCTTATCCACCATGATCAAGTGGGCTTCATCCCTGGGATGCAAGGCTGGTTCAACATTCGCACATCAATAAACGTAATCCAGCATATAAACAGAACCAAAGACAAGAACCACATGATTGTCTCAATAGATGCAGAAAAGGCTTTTGACAAAATTCAACAGCCCTTCATGCTAAAAACGCTCAATAAATTCGGTATTGATGGAACGTACCTCAAAATAATAAGAGCTATTTATGACAAACCCACAGCTAATATCATACTGAATGGGCAAAAACTGGAAAAATTCCCTTTGAAAACTGGCACAAGACAGGGATGCCCTCTCTCACCACTCCTATTCAACATAGTGTTGGAAGTTCTGGCTAGGGCAATCAGGCAAGAGAAAGAAATCAAGGGTGTCCAGTTAGGAAAAGAAGAAGTCAAATTGTCCCTGTTTGCAGATGACATGATTGTATATTTAGAAAACCCCATCGTCTCAGCCCAAAATCTCCTTAAGCTGATAAGCAACTTCAGCAAAGTCTCAGGATACAAAATTAATGTGCAAAAATCACAAGCATTCTTATACACCAGCAACAGACAAGCAGAGAGCCAAATCAGGAATGAACTTCCATTCACAATTGCTTCAAAGAGAATAAAATACCTAGGAATCCAGCTTACAAGGGATGTAAAGGACCTCTTCAAGGAGAACTACAAACCACTGCTCAGTGAAATCAAAGAGGACACAAACAAATGGAAGAACATACCATGCTCATGGATAGGAAGAATCAATATCGTGAAAATGGCCATACTCCCCAAGGTTATTTATAGATTCAATGCCATCCCCATCAAGCTACCAATGACTTTCTTCACAGAATTGGAAAAAACTGCTTTAAAGTTCATATGGAACCAAAAAAGAGCCCGCATTGCCAAGACAATCCTAAGTCAAAAGGACAAAGCTGGAGGCGTCACGCTACCTGACTTCAAACTATACTACAAGGCTACAGTAACCAAAACAGCATGGTACTGGTACCAAAACAGAGATATAGACCAATGGAACAGAACAGAGTCCTCAGAAATAATACCGTACATCTACAGCCATCTGATCTTTGACAAACCTGAGAGAAACAAGAAATGGGGAAAGGATTCCCTATTTAATAAATGGTGCTGGGAAAATTGGCTAGCCATAAGTAGAAAGCTGAAACTGGATCCTTTCCTTACCCCTTATACGAAGATTAATTCAAGATGGATTAGAGACTTAAATGTTAGACCTAATACCATAAAAACCCTAGAAGAAAATCTAGGTAGTACCATTCAGGACATAGGCATGGGCAAGGACTTCATGTCTAAAACACCAAAAGCAACGGCAGCAAAAGCCAAAATTGACAAATGGGATCTAATTAAACTAAAGAGCTTTTGCACAGCAAAAGAAACTACCATCAGAGTGAACAGGCAACCTACAGAATGGGAGAAAATTTTTGCAACCTACTCATCTGACAAAGGGCTAATATCCAGAATCTACAAAGAACTCAAACAAATATACGAGAAAAAAACAAACAACCCCATCAAAAAGTGGGGAAAGGATATGAACAGACATTTCTCAAAAGAAGATATTCATACAGCCAACAGACACATGAAAAAATGCTCATCATCACTCGCCATCAGAGAAATGCAAATCAAAACCACAATGAGATACCATCTCACACCAGTTAGAATGGCAATCATTAAGAAGTCAGGAAACAACAGGTGTTGGAGAGGATGTGGAGAAATAGGAACACTTTTACACTGTTGGTGGGATTGTAAACTAGTTCAACCATTATGGAAAACAGTATGGCAATTCCTCAAGGATCTAGAACTAGATGTACCATATGACCCAGCCATCCCACTACTGGGTATATACCCAAAGGATTATAAATTAGTCTACTACAAAGACACATGCACACGTATGTTTATTGCGGCACTATTCACAATAGCAAAGACTTGGAATCAACCCAAATGTCCATCTGTGACAGACTGGATTAAGAAAATGTGGCACATATACACCATGGAATACTATGCAGCCATAAAAAAGGATGAGTTTGCGTCCTTTGTAGGGACATGGATGCAGCTGGAAACCATCATTCTTAGCAAACTATCACAAGAAGAGAAAACCAAACACCGCATGTTCTCACTCATAGGTGGGAACTGAACAATGAGATCACTTGGACTCGGGAAGGGGAACATCACACACTGGGGTCTATCATGGGGAGGGGGGAGGGGGGAGGAGGGAGGGATTGCATTGGGGAGTTATACATGATATAAATGATGAATTGATGGGTGCTGACGAGTTGATGGGTGCAGCACACCAACATGGCATAAGTTTACATATGTAACAAACCTGCACGTTATGCACATGTACCCTAGAATTTAAAGTATAATAAAAAAAAAAAAAAAAAAAAAAAAAAAAAAAAAAAAAAGATATAGGTATAAAATATAGACCTAATAGATGTAAAAAATATAGGTATAAAATATAGACATAATACATATAATAGATATAGGTATAAATATAGACATAATAGATATAATAAATATAGGTCTAAAATATAGATATAAAAAATATAATAGATATAGGTACAAAATATAGACATAATACATATAGGTATAAAATATAGACATAATAGATATAACAGGTACAGTATTAAAATATAAACATAAGAGATTTAGGTATAAAATATAGACACAATATATATAACAGATATAGTCATAAAATATAGAAATAATAGATAAAATAGATATAGGTATAAAATATAGATACAATAGATATAATAGATATCGGCATAAAATATAAATATAATAGATATTATAGATATAGGTATAAAATATATATATAATAGGTATAATCGATATAATAGATATTGGCATAAAATACAGATATAATAGATAGAATAATATAGGTATAAAGTATAGATGTAATACATATAATAGATACAGGTATAAATATAGACATAACAGATATAATTGATATAGATATAACAGAGAGGCATAATAGATACAGGTAGAAAATATAGACATATTATATAATAGTTATAAGTATAAAATATGGACATAATAGTTATAATATATATAGGTATAAAATATAGACATAATAGATATAATAGATATAGGTATAAAATATAGACATAATTGAAATAGGTATAAAATATAGACCAAAATAGATATAATCGATATAGGTATGAAATATAGACATAATAGATATCGGTATAAAATGTAGACATAATAGATATAGGTGTAAAATACAGACATAGATATAATAGATATAGGTATAAAATAGAAACATAATAGATATAATAGAGATGGGTATAAAATAGAGACGTAATAGATACAACAGAAATAGTTGTAAAATATAGACATAGTAGATATAATAGATATAGGTATAAAATATAGACATAATAGATATAATAGATACAGGTATAAAATATAGACATAATAGATATAATAGATAACCGTATAAAATAGAGACATAATAGATACGGGTTTAAAATAAAGACATAATAGGTATACTTGAAATAGGTATAAAATATAGACATAATAGATATAATAGATATAGATATCAAATATAGACATAATAATTATAATAGATGTAGGTATAAAATAAAGACATAATAGATATAGGTATAAAATATAGACATGATGGTTATAATAGATATAGGTATGAAATATAGGACATATTAGATATAAGAGGAATAGGTATAAAATACAGCCATAATAGATATAATAGATATATGTATAAGATATAGACATAATAGATATAATACATATAGGTATATAATGTAGACATAATAGAATAGATAGAGGTATAAAATATAAACATAGTAGATATAGGTATAAAATATATACGTAATAGATATAAGAGATATAGTTATAAACATCGACATAATAGTTATAATAGATATAGGTACAAAATATAGACATAATAGTTATAATATATATAAGTACAAATAGAGACTTAATAGATATAATAGATATAGGTATAAAATGTAGACATAATCGATATAATAGATATAGGTATAAAATCTAGACATAATAGGTATAATACATATAGTTATAAAATATAGATATAATAGATATAACAAATATAGGTATACAATATAGACATAATAGATATAATAGACATTGGTATAAAATATAGACATAATAGATATACGTATAAAACATAGACATAAAGGATATAATAGATACAGTTATAAAATATAGACATAATAGATACAATAGATCTAGGTATAAATATAGACATAATAGATATAATAGATATAGGAATAACCTATAGACATAATAGATATAGGTATAATATATAGACAATGGATATAATAGATATAGGTATAAAATATAGACATAATAGGTATAACAGATATAGACAAAATAGATGTAATAGATATAGATATAAAATATAGACAGAAGAGATATAATAGATATAGTTATAAAATACAGACATAATATATATAATAGATATAGGTATAAAATACAGACATAAGAGATATATGCATAAAATATAGATATAATTGATATAATAGATAGAAGTATAAAATATAGACATCATAGATATAAGAGATATTGGTATAAAATAGAAACATAATTTGTATAATAGATATAGGTATAAAACATAGACATAATACGTATAGGTATAAAATATAGACATAATAGATATAATAGATATAGTTATAAAATATAGACATAAAAGATATAATACGTATATGAATAAAATACAGACATAATAGATATAGGTATAAAATATAGATATAACAGATATAATAGTGGTATAAAATATAGGCATAATAGACATAATAGATATAGGTATAAAATATAGACATACAATATATAATACATATAGGTATAAAATATAGACATCATCGATATAATAGATATAGGTATAATATATAGACATAATAGATATAGATAGAAAATATAGATATAATAGAGGTATAAATATACATATAATAGATATAGGTATAAAATATATGCATAATAGATATAAGCGATATAGTTATAAAATATAGACATAATAGTTATAATAGATATAGGTATAAAATATAGACATAATAGATATAATATATATAAGTATAAAATATAGACTTAATATATATAATACATATGGGTATAAAATGTAGACATAATAGATATAATAGATATAGTTATAAAATATAGACATAATAGATATAAGAGATAGAGGTATAAAATATTGACATAATAGTTATAAGAGATATCGGTATAAAATATAGACATAATAGATACAATAGATACAGTTATGAAATATAGACATAATAGATATAATAGATATAGGTATAAAATGTGTACATAATAGATACTATAGATATAGATATAAAATATAGACATAATAGATAGTATAGATATAGGTATAAAATAAAGACATAATATATATTCGTATAAAATACAGACATAATGCATATAGGTATAAAATATAGATATAATAGATATACCTATAAAATATAGACATAAGAGATTATAATTGATATAGGTATAAAGTATAGACATAATAGATATAGGTATAAGATATAGACATAATAGATATAATAGATATAGGTATGAAATACATGACATAATAGATATTATAGATATAGGTATAAAATATAGACAACATAGAAGTAAAGACATAGGTATAAAATATAGACATAATAGATATAATAGATATCGGTATAAATATGGACATAAATGATATAATAGATAGGGGTATATATAAATATAGATATAATAGATATAGGTATAAAATATCGATATAAGAGATATAATAGATATAGGTATAAAATATTGTTATAATAGATATAGATATAAAATATAGATATAATAGACATAATTAGATATAGAGGTATAAAATATAGATATAATAGGTATAATTATAACATATAAATATAATAGATATAATAGATAATGGTATAAAATATAGATATAAGATATCCGATATAAATATAGGTTATAATAGATATAGGTAAATAATATAGATATAATAGATATAGGTATAAAATATAGATATAACAGATATAATGCATATAGGCATAAAATATAGATATAATGGATATAATAGATATAGGTATAATATATAGATATATCAGCTATAGCTATGAAATATAGACACAATAGATATAGATATAGTATAAATAACGACAGACACAGGTATAAAAAATAGATATATTAGATATAGGTTTAAAATATAGATATAGTGGATATAATGGATATAGCATAAAAAATTGACATAATAGATATAATAGAATAAGGTATAAAAATATAGACATAATAGATATATAGATAAAGATATACAATATAGACATAATAGATTAGGTATAAAGTATAGATACAATTGATATAATAGATATAGGTGTAAATATAGAGAATAGATATGGTATAAACTAATAAAAATAGGTAGATATATAGATATAGTTTAAAAAATATAGACATAAGAGATATAATAGATATAGGTACAAAATATAGAAATAACACATATAATCGATATAGGTATAAATATAGACATAATAGATATAGGTATAAAGTATTGACCATAATAGATATAGATAGATATAGGTATAAAATATAGACAGAATACACTACAATAGATATAGGTATAAAATATAGACACAATAGATATAATAGATATAGGTATAAAATATAGACATAATAGATGTAACAAATATAGGTATAAAATAGAGACATAATAGATTTGATGGATATAGGTATAAATATAGACAAAATAGATATAATAGACATAGGTATAAAATATAGACATAATAGACATAATAGATATAGGTACAAATATAGACATAATAGATATAATAGATAAAGGTATAAAATATAGATATAGATATAGGTATAAAGTAGAAGTTATATAGATATAATATGATATACGTATAAAATATAGATAGTAATTGATAGTCATAAACATATAGATATAATATATAATAGAGTATATGAATAAAATTAATAGATATAATAGATACAATTATAAAATATAAATCTAATAGATATGATTGATATAGTATTAAATATAGATATAAGAAATACAGGTATAAAGTATAGTTATAATAGATATAGGTATAAAATAATGATATAATAGATTATAATTGATATAGGTATGAAATATAGACATAATAGATATAGGTTTAAAATGCTCACATAATAGACTATAATAGATATAGATATAAATATTAGACATAATAGATATTGGTATAAAATATAGAACATATATGGTATAGGTATCAAAATATAGACACTAAGTAGACATTTTTTTAATAATGAAATACGGTTATGAAAATATAGACAGTTCACATAATATATAAGTATACAATAATATAGACATATCAGCCTATAACACGATATAGTTACAAAATATAGACATAATAGATATAGATATTGAATATATGACATAGTATATATAATGGATATATTTATTATAAATATAAATAGACATAATATATTAGTGATCATGAATATAGACTATACCCAGATATTAATAGATATTAGGTATAATATTAGACATAATAGCTATAACCTAGATTAACGATTTATTAAAATATAGACATTAATAGATATAATAGATAGAGGTTGTAAAATATAGACATAATAGAATAATATAGGTTAGAGGTATAAAATACAGACATACTAGATATAATGAGTTTATTACGTTGCTCAAATAATGACATAATAGATATAATAGATACAGTTATAAAATATAGACATAATAGATATATTAGATATAGGAATAAAATATATACATAAAAGATATAATAAATATAAGTATACTCTATATATATAATAGATATAATGGATATAGGTATCACATATAGATATAATAGATATAGGTATAAAATATAGGTATAGTGGATATAAAAAATGTAGGTATGAAATATAGACAAAACAGATATAATAGATATAGGTATAAATATAGACATAACAGATATAATAGATAACGATATAAAATATAGACATAATAGATATAATGGATATTGGTATAAAATGTAGACATAATAGATATAGGTATAAATTATAGACATAATAGATATAATAGATATAGGTATAAAATATAGACATAATGCATACAATAGATATACGTATAAAATATAGACATAATAGATATAATAGTTATAGGTATAAAATATAGACAAATAGATATAAAAAATATAGGTATAAATAGAGACATAATAGATTTTATAGATACAGGTAAAAAATATAGACTTAATGGATATAATAGACATAGGTATAGAATATAGACATAATATATATAATAGATATAGGTACAAAACATAGACATAATAGATACAATAGATAAAGGAATAAAATATAGATATAATAGATATAATAGATAACGTATAAAATATACATATAATTGATATACTTACAAAATATGGATAAATAGATATAATAGATATAGGTGTAAAATATAGATATAAAGAAATAATAATAAAATATAAAGCTATTGATATAATAGATATAGGTATTCAATATAGATAAGAAATATAGGTATAAAATATAGTTATAATAGATATAGGTATAAAATATAGACATAATATATATAACAGATATAGGATAAAATACAGACATAATAGATAGGTTATAAAATACACACTTAAAAGATATAAGAGATATAGTTATAAAATATAGATGTAATAGATAAGAGAGGTATAAAATAGACATAATAGATATAGTAGATATAGTTATAAATATAGACAAAATAGATATAATAGAATAGTAGATATAGGTATAAAATATGATATAATAGATATAGGTATAAAATATAGACATAATAGATATATTAGATATAGGTATAAAATATAGACATGATAGATATCGGTATAAAATATAG
>NW_022143183.1:0-565 GCF_007565055.1 Rhinopithecus roxellana | reverse complement strand
CACTCATAGGTGGGAACTGAACAATGAGATCACTTGGACTCGGGAAGGGGAACATCACACTGGGGCCTATCATGGGGAGGGGGGAGGGGGGAGGAGGGAGGGATTGCATTGGGGAGTTATACATGATATAAATGATGAATTGATGGGTGCTGACGAGTTGATGGGTGCAGCACACCAACATGGCATAAGTATACATATGTAACAAACCTGCACGTTATGCACATGTACCCTAGAACTTAAAGTATAAAAAAAAAAAAAAAAAGAAAGTCTTACTAGATTCTTACCCAAAATGTGACAACTATAAAATTTGCTAGAAAATATAGAAATTAGAATATTAAGAGTTTATGGTAAGTGAACCATATTAAATTATTATTATTGTTTTTTAAGTCAGAGTCTCACTCTATCACCCAGTCTGGAGTACAGCGGCACAATCTGGCCTTACTGCAACCTACATCTTCCAGTTTCAAGCAATTCTTCTGCCTCGGCCTCCCGAGTAGCTGGGATTGTAGGCACCTGCCATCATGCCTGCTAATTTTTGTATTTTTGTGGAGATGGAGTTTCACCA
>NW_022143182.1:0-18384 GCF_007565055.1 Rhinopithecus roxellana | reverse complement strand
TAGATATAATAGATTTAGGTTAAAATATACACATAGAGATATAATAGATATAGGCATAAAATATAGACAGAGTAGATATAATAGATTTAGTTATAAAACATAGATGTAATAGATATAGGTATAAAATATAGACATAATAGATATAAGTATGAAATATAGACATAATAGATATAGGTATAAAATATAGACATAAGAGATATAATAGATACAGGTATAAAATATAGACATCATAGATATAATAAATAGATGTATAAAATATAGACATAATAGATATAGGTATCAAGTACAGATATAATAGATATAATAGATATAGGTATGAAATATAGATATAATAGATATATTTATAACAGATAGACATAATAGATATAGGTATAAAATATAGACATAACCGATATAATAGATATAGGTATAAAATATAGACATAATAGATATAATAGATATAGGTATGAAATATAGACAATATAATAGATATAGGTATAAAATACAGACATAATAGATATAATAGATATAGACATAAAATATATACAGAATAGATATAGGTATAAAACATACAGAATAGATATAGATATAGGTAAAATATAAAGATATAATAGTTATAGGTATAAAAAGGCGTAATAGACATAATAGATATAGGTATAAAATACAGATATAATAGATATAGGTATTAAATATAGATACAATAGATATGGGTATAAAATATAGACATAACAGATATAATATAGGTGTAAAATATATACATAATACATAGGTATAAAATTTAGTCATAATAGATATAATTGATATAGGTATAAAATATAGACATAATAGTTATAATAGATGGAGATATACAATATAGACATAGTAGATATAATACATATAGGTATTAAATATAGACATATTAAATATAGATATGGTAATAAAATAGAGACATAATAGATATAATAGATATAGATATATAGACATATCAGATATAATAGATATACGTATATAATATACACATAATAGATATAATAGATATAGATACAAAATATAGACATAACTGATATAATAGATATACATATAAAATATAACATAATAGATATAATAGATATAAAATATAGACAAAATAGATATAGGTACACAATATAGACATAATAGATATAATAGATTTAGGTATTAAATATACACATAATAGATATAATAGATATAGTTATAAAATATAGACATAATATATATAATAGATATAGGTATACAATATAGACATAATAGATATAATAGATATAGGTATAAAATATAAACATAATAGATATAATAGATATAGGTATAAAATGTAGACATAATAGATATAATAGATATATATATAAAATATACACAGATACAATAGAGATAAGTATAAAATATAGACATAATATAATAGATATAGGTAAAAAATATATACATAATAAATTTAGTAGATATACGCATAAAACATAGTCATCGTAGATATAAGAGATATAGGTATAAAATATAGACATAATATATAGGTATAAAATATACACATAATATATAGGTAGATATAGGTATAAAATAAAGACATATAGATTACAGATACAGGTATAAAGTATAGACATAATACATATAGTACATATAGGTATAAAATATAGACATGAAAGATATACATATAAGTATAAAATATAGACATAATAGATCTAGGTATACAATATTGACACTAATAGATATAGGTATCAAAATATCGACCATATCCATATAATATATCTAGCTATTAAAGATAGACATAATAGATGCGTATAAAATATAGTCAGATAATATAACAGCTTTAGTTCTCAAATCATAGAGTAATAGTATCATAGATATAGGTAGAAAATATAGACCTAATCTATATTAATAGATACAGTACAAAATATACATATAATATAGGTATAAACTAGATTCTAATAAGATATACTTATAATACGATATAATAGATCTAGCATAAAATATAGATTATACTAGATATATAGCTCTAGGTATAAATATAGATATAATAGATAAAATATAAAATAGAACTATATAGATATAATAGATTAGATTTAAAATACAGGATCTACTCGCTCCCGGGCTCCCCTTCCCGTTCTCCCGCGTCGTCTCCCCGCTCGCTCTCCTCGCTCTCTCGCTCTCGCTCCCCCTCTCGCCCTCCTCTCCTCGCTTTCGGTCCCCCTCTCGCCCTTCGCTCTCCTCGCTCTCGGTTCTCCCCTCTCGCCCTCCTCTCCTCGCCCTCGGTTCCCCTCTACCCTAATCGCGTCGCTCTCGGTCTCCCCTCGACCTCCTAGCTCCCGCACCCCCCTCTACCCATCCTCTCTACCCTCGCGCTCGGTCTCCCTCTCGCCCTCCGCACGCTATATCGATATAGGTATAAAACATAGACTAATAGATATAATAGATACCGTTACTAAAGTGTAGACCTAGATACATAGATATAGAAAATAGCATAGATATAGGTATAAAACATAAAAGATAAACATAATCGATAATTAGAAGATAAAAATGACCAGACTTAATAGATATAGGTAGTAAAATGTAGAAATAAAGGTAACAACTAATTAGGTATACAGGATAAAATATAGAGATATATAGATATAGTAATAACATAGTAACATAAACAGTATAAAAAGTATAGGTAAGAATAAGATATAATAGATTAGATAAAAGACTAGAGTTAACATAATAAAAGATTAGTATGAATATCATATCTAGCTTCCAGACTCCTGTCCGAACTATCCAATCATGATATATATAGTATATTGACACTAATATAATAGATACAGGTATCAAATACGATCAGCTTAGATCAGATATAGAGTATAATATAGATTATCAGATGAATCCACTTTACCCGCTTACTCGCTTTATTAATAACCTATACTACGATAGCCATAGGTATAAACATAGACCTCATAGACAAAGTTTAAAATACTATACAGGAATATGCTAGATATAGGTTGTAGAAATAGAGACATAATCGATATAGGTAAAAATATAATACTAGGTTAAAAATATAGGCATAATAGATACAATAGATATAGGTATAAAATAAGACACATAAGGTATAAAATAGAGTACATAATAGATAAATGACATAGGTAAAAATATAGACACTAATGGTATATATCAGAATAGGTATGAATATAACATATATGATTATAATAGAGGTAAAAATAGACATAATAGATAAAAATAGATAGTAGGTATAAAATGTAGGCATGGAACTCATAATAGATATAAATATAGACGAGATGGTATGAAATATACACTATGTATAGGTATAGAAATAGAGCCATAATAGATCTAATAGTATACAGTATAAAGTATAGAGATAATATAGTATAGGTATAAAATATACATAATAATATCGGGATAAGTGTAAAATATATACATATCCGATAGTAATAGATATAGGTATAAAATATAGACATAGATTAGTAGTAAAAATCTAACAGATTAATAGAGTATAAAATATAGACTAGATATAGTAGATTTGGTATGAAATATAGACGTAATAGTTATTAGGTAAAAATGTGATTAATATAGACGATATAGGTAATAAAATAAGGACATAATAGATATAATGATACAGGTTTAAAATATAGACAGAGTATAGAGGTAGAAATATGACATAAGAGATATAATCGATATGTATAAAATATGACATAAACATATAATATATTGTATGAAATAGATAACATAGTATAGGTATAAAATATAGATATACTATATGATGAATATAGACATGAAATATATAGAATATAAAATAATATAATAGACAAATATAGGTTAGATTATAGATATAATGATATGTATACTATATAGACATAATGGATATAACAGACGTAGATAAAATATAGATAGATATACGTTAATATGGATAAATAGATAAAACAATATAGGTATAAAATATAGAAACAGATATGGATAAGTATAGACTCATAGATATAATAGATATAGGTATAAAATAAGATAATAGAAAATAGAGACATAAAATATAGACAATATAATAATATACGTTATAAAATATAGACATAAGATATAATGAGATATACGTATAAAATATAGACATATTTGAGTATAAATAGTAAGGTATAATAAATAGACATAATAGATATAGTCATACAATATAGAGCAGAATATATAGATATGGTATAAAATATAGTATAATAGATTTAATATACGGGTATAAAATATAGAGTAATAGATAAATAATAGATATAGGTAGAGAAGAGAAGATACAAATATAGATACAGAATATAGATAGTAATAGATTATTAGATAATAATAATATATTAGATATTACAGTACTCTAAATAAAATCTATTGAACATATATAAATATATATCTATAGACATAATCGATATAAAGATAGGAATAAAATAGACAAAATAATAAAGTATAAATCTAGATATAATAACATAATTATTAAATAAAAATATAGATATAATAGATACAGGTGAATCTGATAAATATAGAGGTATAAATATGTTTATATTAGATATAGAATAGGTAATAAAATATAGATATAATACTATATAGAGTATAAAATATAAAACATAATAGATATATAGATATAGGAAGAAATACAACATAATAGATATAGACATAGTAGTATAAATATAAGACATATAGATATAATATACTATAGGATAAAATATAGACAAAATTAGACATAGTGTTATAATAATATATAATAGATATAGTTATAACAATCATAGTATAAAAAATAGACATAATAGTATAATAGGTACGTATAAAATGATATAATATATAAAGGTATAAATTATGAAATCTTGATAGAAGGTATAAAATATAGATCTATAATTATATGTTAAAATATAGTATAATAGATATATAATAAGTATCATAAGCCTATATCATATTTGAAGTTATAAAACATGGATATACTAGATATACTAACATAGCGTATTAAAAATACAGATTCATGGATATAAAAGGTTAGGTAAAATACAGACATACTACATATAAGATTAGGAATGAATACAGACGTAATAGATATAATAGCTTATATGGATATAAAATATAGACATAATAGATATAATGATATAGGTAAAAATATAGACTAAACTTATAAATAGATATATGGGTAAAAGTGTAGACAATAATATATTAGGTAAAAAATTAGACATAATTAGATGTAGGTAAAAAATATAGATAAGATTATAGGTTATAAAACATAGAATAATAGATACAGTTATCAAAATATTAAATATAATAGATATACTAGATATAGGTATAAAAATATGGACATAATACATATAGGTATAAAATATTGTAATAGTATAATAGATATAGGTACAAAAATAGGATACATAATAGTTATTATATAGAACAGGTATAAAAATAGACATAATAGATAGTATAAAATTAGACTATAGACATAATAGAACTAGGTATAAAATATAATGATGAATATAATATATTAGGTAAATATATACATAATAGATAATATAGGTTATAAAATGTAGATATAATCGGGTATAGGTAAATATAGACATAATGATATAATAGATATAGGTGTAAATAAGATATAGACATAATAGATAGTATTAATATATAGGTCATAAATTAGACATAATATATTGATCTATATAGGTATAAAATATGACATAATATTGAATATGTAACTAGACTATAACATAGTATATAAATATATACTAATGAATAATGATATAGAAAATCATAGACCTACTATAGATGATTGTTATGAAATAAAAGACATAATAGATTATCGGTGTAAAATATAGACCGAATAGATATCATAGGTAAATGTATAAAATATAGACATAATAGACAGACGTATAAAATACAGACATAATAGATATAACAGATATAGGTACAGAATATAGACATAATAGACATAATAGGTATAGGTATAAAATATAGACATAATAGATATAATAGATGTAGGTTTAAAATATAGACAATACATATAGAGATAAAAAATATAGAAAATAGATATAATAGGTATAGGTATCAAATATAAACATAATAGATATAGGTATAAAATATAGACATAATAGATACCATAGATACAGGTATAAAATATACACATAATAGATATAGGTATCAAATATAGATATAATAGATATAATAGATATAGGTATAAAATATGGATATAATATATATAATAGATATAGGTATAAAATATGGATATCATAGATACAGATATTGGTATAAAATATAGATATAACAGATATAATGGATATAGGCATAAAATATAGATATAATAGATATAGGTATAAAATATACTTATTATAGATATAATAGATATTGGTATAAAATATAGCTATAATAGATATAATTACAAAATATAAATCTAATAGATATAATAGATATAGGTATTAAATATAGATATAAGAAATATAGGTATAAAATGTAGTTATAATAGATGTAGGTATAAAATATAGATATAATAGATATCATAGATACAGGTGTAAAATATAGACATAATAGATATAATAAATATAGTTATAAAATATAGACTTAATAGATATAGGTATAAAATATAGACATAATCGATATGATATATATAGATATAATATATAGACATAATAGATGTGATAGATATAGGTATAAAATATAGACATAATAGATACAATAGATATATGTATAAAATATAGATATAATCGATATAGGTATAAAATATACTTATAATATATATAATATATATAGGTAAAAAATATAGATATAATAGATATAATACACAGGTATAAAAAATAGATATAATAGATATAGGTATAAAATATAGATATAATAGATATAGGTATAAAATATAGTTATAATAGGTAGAGTAGATATAGTTATAAAATATAGATATAATAGGTATAATACACAAAGGTATAAACAACAGATATAATAGACATAGGTATAAAATATAGATATAGAGGATATATTAGATGTAGGTATAAAATACAGACCTAATAGATATAATACAGATAGTTATATAGACATAATAGATATAATAGATACGGGTATAAAATATAGATATAAGAGATATACGTATAAAATACAGACAAAATAGATATAATAGATAAACGTATAAAATCTACACATAAAAGATATAATGGATATAGACATAATAGATATAATCGTTATAGGTATAAAATATAGACATAATAGATATAATCGTTATAGGTATAAAATATAGACATAATCGATATAAAAGATATAGTTATAAAATATAGACATAATAGATATAGATAAATGTATAAACTATAGACATAATAGATAGACGTATAAAATATAGACATAATAGATATAACAGATATAGGTACAGAATATAGACCTAATAGACATAATAGGTATAGGTATAAAATATACACATAATAGATATAATAGATATAGGTTTAAATATAGACAACACATATAGAGATAAAAAATATAGAAAATAGATATAATAGATATAGGTATCAAATATAAACATAATAGATATAGGTATAAATATAGACATAATAGATACCATAGATATAGGTATAAAATATAGACATAATAGATATAGGTATCAAATATAGATATAATAGATACAATAGATATAGGTATAAAATATGGATATAATATATATAATAGATATAGGTATAAAATATGGATATCATAGATACAGGTATTGGTATAAAATATAGATATACAAGATATAATGGATATAGGTATAAAATATAGATATAATAGATATAGGTATAAAATATACTTATAATAGATATAATAGATATAGTTATAAAATATAGATATAATAGATATAATACACATAGGTATAAAAAATAGATATAATAGATATAGTTATAAAATATAGATATAATGGATATAATAGATGTAGGTATAAAATATAGACATAATAGATATAATAGATATGGGTAGAAAATATAGATATAAGAGATATACGTATAAAATACAGACAAAATAGATATAATAGATAAAGGTATAAAATATAGACATAAAAGATATAATAGATATAGACATAATAGATATAATAGTTATAGGTTTAAATATAGACATCATAGATATATTAGATATAGGTATACAATTTAGACATAATACATATAATAGACAGTTATAAAAATCAGACATCATAGATATAATAGATATAGGTAAAAAATATAGACAGAATAGATATAGGTATAAAATATAGAAATAATAGATATAATAGATAAACGTGTAAAATGTAGACATTATAGATATAGGTATAAACTATAGTAATAATAGATATAGGTAGAAAATACAGATATAATATATATAATAGATATAGGTATAAGATAAAGAAATAATAGAAATAGGTATAAAATACAGACATCATAGATATAGGTATAAAATATAGACATAATAGTTATACCTATAAAATATAGACATAACATTTATAATAGATATTGATATAAAATATAGACATAATAGATATAATAAATATAGGTATAAAACATAGCCATAAGAGATATAATAGATATAGGTATAAAATATAGACATAATAGATATAGGTATAAAATAGAGACACAATAGATATAATAGATATAGGTATGAAATACAGACATAATAGATATAATAGATATAGGAGTAGAGTAGAGATATAATAGATAAAATAGATATACGTATAAAATATAGATATAATTGATATAGTCATAAAATATAGATATAATAGATATAATAGATATAGGTATAAAATATAGATATAATAGATATAATTATAAAATATAAATCTAATAGGTATGATAGATATAGGTATTAAATATAGATATAAGAAATATTGGTATAAAATATAGTTATAATAGATATAGGCATAAAATATAGATATAATAGATATAATAGATAGAGGTGAAAAATATAGACAAAATAGTTATAGGTATAAAATATAGACATAATAGATATAGGTATAAAATATAGGTATAATAGGAATAATAGATATAGGTATAAAATATAAACATAATAGATATAATAGATATAGGTATAAAATATAGACATAATAGATATAATAGATATAGGTATAAAATATAGACATAATAGATATAGGTATAAAATGTAGACATAATAGATATAATAGATATAGATATTAAATATAGACATAATAGATATTGGTAAAAAATATAGACATAATAGATATAGGTATAAAACGTAGACATAATAGATATACGTATAAAATATAGACATAATAGATATAATATATACAGGTATAAAATATAGACTTAATAGATATAGGTATACAATATAGACATAATAGGTATAATAGACATAGGTATAAAATACAGACATAATAGATATAATAGATATAGGTATAAAATATAGGCAGAATAGATATAGGTATAAAATACAGACATAATAGATATATTAGATATAGGTATAAAATATACACATAATAGATATAATAGATATAGTTATAAAGTATAGACATTATAGAAATAGGTATAAAATGGAGACATAATAGAATAGATAGAGGTATAAAATATAGACATAATAGATACAGGTATAAAATATAGACATAATAGATATAATAGATATAAGTATAAAATATAGATATATAAGATATAATAGAGGTATAAAATATAGACATAATAGATATAATAAATATAAACATAATAGATATAGATATAGGTATAAAATATAGACATATTAGATATAGTAGATATAGGTATAAAACATAGACATAATACATACAATAGATATACGTATACAATATAGACATAATAGATATAATAGATATAGGTATAAAATATAGACATAATAGATGTAAGAAATATAGGTATAAAATAGAGACATAATACATTTCATAGTTATAGGTATAAAATATAGACATAATAGATATAGGTATAAAATATAGACATAATCGATATAAAAGATATAGTTATAAAATATAGACATAATAGATATAGATAAATGTATAAAATATAGACATAATAGACGTATAAAATATAGACATAATAGATATAACAGATATAGGTACAGGATATAGACATAATAGACATAATAGGTATAGGTATAAAATATACACATAATAGATATAATAGATATAGGTTTAAATATAGACAATACATATAGAGATAAAAAATATAGAAAATAGATAAAATAGATATAGGTATCAAATATAAACATAATAGATATAGGTATAAATATAGACATAATAGATATAATAGATACGGGTAGAAAATATAGATATAAGAGATATACGTATAAAATTCAGACAAAATAGATATAAAAGATAAAGCTATAAAATATAGACATAAAAGATACAATAGATATAGACATAATAGATATAATAGTTATAGGTTTAAATATAGACATAATAGATATATTAGATATAGGTGTACAATATAGACATAATACATATAATAGACAGTTATAAAATCCAGACATCATAGATATAATAGATACAGGTAGAAAATACAGACAGAATAGATATAGGTATAAAATATAGAAATAATAGATATAATAGATAAACGTGTAAAATGTACACATTATAGATATAGGTATAAAATATAGTAATAATAGATATAGGTAGAAAATATAGATATAATATATATAATAGATATAGGTATAAGATAAAGACATAATAGAAATAGGTATAAAGTGCAGACATCATAGATATAGGTATAAAATATAGACATAATAGTTATACCTATAAAATACAGACATAACATTTATAATAGATATTGAAATAAAATATAGACATAATAGATATAATAAATATAGGTATAAAACATAGCCATAAGGGATATAATAGATATAGGTATACAATATAGACATAATAGATATAATAGATATAGGTATGAAATACAGACATAATAGAAATAATAGATATAGGTATAGAGTAGAGATATAATAGATATAATATATAGGTATAAAATATAGATATAATTGATATAGTCACAAAATATAGATATAATAGATATAATAGATATAGGTATAAATTATAGATATAATAGATATAATTATAAAATATAAATCTAATAGGTATGATAGATATAGGTATTAAATATAGATATAAGAAATATAGGTATAAAATATAGTTATAATAGATATAGGTATAAAATATAGATATAATAGATGTAATAGAGGTATGAAATATAGAAATAATAGATATAATAGATATAGGTGAAAAATACAGACAAAATAGTAATAGGTATAAAATATAGACATAATAGATATAGGTATAAAATATGGGTATAATAGATATAATAGATATAGGTATAAACTATAATCATAATAGATATAATAGATATAGGTATAAAATATAGACATAATAGATATAATAGATATAGGTATAAAATATAGACATAAAAAATATAGGTATAAAATGCAGACATAATAGATATAATAGATATAGATATTAAATATAGACATAATAGATATTGGTATAAAATATAGACATAATAGATATAGGTATAAAATATAGACATAATATATATACGTATAAAATATAGACATAATAGATATAATATATACAGGTATAAAATATAGACTTAATAGATATACGTATACAATATAGACATAATACGTATAATATATATAGGTATAAAATACAGACATAATAGATATAATAGATATAGGTATAAAATATAGGCAGAATAGATATAGGTATAAAATACATAATAGATATAATAGATATAGGTATAAAATATACACATCATAGATACAATAGATATAGGTATAAAGTATAGACATTATAGATATAGGTATAAAATATAGACATAATAGAATAGAGGTATAAAATATAGACATATTAGATACAGGTATATAATATAGACATAATAGATATAATAGATATAGGTATAAAATATAGATAGATAGAGGTATAAAATATAGACGTAATAGATATAATAGATATAAACATAATAGATATAATAGATATAGGTATAAAATATAGACATATTAGATATAATAGATATAGGTATACAATATAGACATAATAGATATAAGACAGTTATAAGATCTAGACATCATAGATATAATAGTTAGAGGTATATATAGACGTAATTGATATTATAGATATCGGTATAAAATATAAACATCAATATAATAGATATGGGTATAAAATATAGACATAATAGATATAATAGATATAGGTATGAAATACAGACATAATAGACATTATAGATATAGGTACAAAATATAGACATAATAGATATTATAAATATAGGTATGAAACATAGACATAATAGATATGATAGATAAAGGTATAAAATATGGACATAATAGACATAATAGGTATAGGTATAAAATATAGACATAATAGATATAATAGATATAGGTAAAATATATAGACATAATAGATATAATAGATATAAGTATGAAATAAAGACATAATAGATATCGCTGTAAAATATAGACAGAATAGATATCATAGGTAAATGTATAAAATATAGACATAATAGACAGACGTATAAAATACAGACATAATAGATATAACAGATATAGGTACAGAATATAGACATAATAGACATAATAGGTATAGGTATAAAATATAGACATAATAGATATAATAGATGTAGGTTTAAAATATAGACAATACATATAGAGATAAAAAATATAGAAAATAGATATAATAGGTATAGGTATCAAATATAAACATAATAGATATAGGTATAAAATATAGACATAATAGATACCATAGATATAGGCAAAAAATATACACATAATAGATATAGGTATCAAATATAGATATAATAGATATAATAGATATAGGTATAAAATATGGATATAATATATATAATAGATATAGGTATAAAATATGGATATCAGAGATACAGATATTGTTATAAAATATAGATATAAGAGATATAATGGATATAGGTATAAAATATAGATATAATAGATATAGGTATAAAATATACTTATTATAGATATAATAATAGATATAGGTATAAAATATACTTATAGATATAATAGATATTGGTATAAAATATGGCTATAATAGATATAATTACAAAATATAAATCTAATAGATATAATAGATATAGGTATTAAATATAGATATAAGAAATATAGGTATAAAATGTAGTTATAATAGATGTACGTATAAAATATAGATATAATAGATATCATAGATATAGGTGTAAGATATAGACATAATAGATATAATAAATATAGTTATAAAATATAGACTTAATAGATATAGGTATAAAATATAGACATAATCGATATGATATATATAGATATATAGACATAATAGATGTGATAGATATAGGTATAAAATATAGACATAATAGATACAATAGATATATGTATAAAATATAGATATAATCGATATAGGTATAAAATATACATATAATATATATAATATATATAGGTAAAAAATATAGATATAATAGATAAAATACACAGGTATAAAAAATAGATATAATAGATATAGGTATAAAATATAGATATAAAAGATATAGGTATAAAATATAGTTATAATAGGTAGAGTAGATATAGTTATAAAATATAGATATAATAGGTATAATACACAAAGGTATAAACAACAGATATAATAGACATAGGTATAAAATATAGATATAGAGGATATATTAGATGTAGGTATAAAATACAGACCTAATAGATATAATACAGATAGTTATAAAATATAGACATAATAGATATAATAGATACGGGTATAAAATATAGATATAAGAGATATACGTATAAAATACAGACAAAATAGATATAATAGATAAAGGTATAAAATCTACACATAAAAGATATAATGGATATAGACATAATAGATATAATCGTTATAGGTATAAAATATAGACATAATAGATATATTAGATATAGGTATACAATATAGACATAATAGATATAATCGACAGATATAAAATCTAGACATCATAGATATAATAGATATAGGTATAAAATATAGACATAATAGATATAGGTATAAAATATAGAAATAATAGATATAATAGATAAAGGTGTAAAATGTAGACATTATAGATATAGGTATAAAATATAGTAATAATAGATATGGGTATAAAATATAGATATAACATATATAGTAGATATAGGTATAAAATAAAGACATAATAGATATAGGTATAAAATACAGACATCATAGATATAGGTATAAAATATAGACATAAAAGATATACCTATAAAATATAGACATAACAGTTATAACAGATATAGGTATAAAATATAGACATAATAGATACAATAAATATAGGTATAAAATGTAGCCATAGGAGATATAATAGATATAGGGATAAAATATAGACATAATAGATATAGGTATAAAATAAAGACATAATAGATATAATAGATATAGGTAAAAAATATAGACATAATATATATAAAAGATATACGTATAAAATATAGACATAATATAATAGATATAGGTATAAAATATAGACAGAATAGATATAGGTATAAAATATCGACATAATAGATATAATAGATATAGTTATAAAATATACACATAATAGATATAGGTATAAAATATAGACATAATAGATAGAAGAGATAGAGGTATAAAATATAGACATAATAAATATAATAGATATAGGTATGAAAAATAGACATAATAGATAAAATCGATATAGGTGTAAGATAGAGACATAATAGATATAATAGATATACATATAAAATATAGACATAATAGATATAATAGATATAGGTATAAAATATAGATAAAATAGATATACGTGTAAAATATAGATATAATGGATATAGTAGATATAGGTATAAAATATAGATATAATAAATACAAGTATGATATATAGATACAATAGTTATAATAGATAATATATAAAATATAGATATAATACTTATAGTTAAAAAATATAAATAAAACAGATACAATAGATATAGGTATAAAATATAGATAAAATAATTATAGGTATAAAATATAGACATAATAGGTATAATAGATATAGGTATATAATATAGACATAATAGATATATATAGCTATAAAATATAGACATAATAGATATAATAGATATAGGAATAAAATATAGATACAATACATATAGGTATAAAATATAGATATAATTGATATAGGTATAAAATATAGACATAATAGATATAATAGATACAGGTATAAAATATAGATAAAATAGATATAGGTACAAAATATAGATATAATAGATATAATAGATATACGTATAAAATATAGAAAATATAGTTATAATAGGAATAGGTGTAAAATATAGATACAATAGATATAGATATAGGTATAAATTATAGACATAATTGATATAATAAATATAGGTATAAAATATAGACATAAAAGATATAATAGAGGTATAAAATATAGACATAATAGATATAATTGATTGAGTTATAAAATATACCCATAATAGATATAATAGATAAAGTTATAAAATATGGACATAATAGATATAATAGATATAGGTATAAAATATAGATATAAAGATATAATAAATATAGGTGTGAAATATAGATATAATAGATATAGGTATAAAATATAGATATAATAGATATAATAGATATAATAGATATAGGTATAAATTATACACATAATGGACATAGTAGATATAGGTATTAAATATAGATATAAAGATATAATAGATATAGGTTTAAATATATACAGATTAGATATAATAGATATAGGTGTAAAATATAGACATAATAGATATAGATATAAAATATAGACATAATATATATAATGTATATAGATATAAAATATAGACATAATATATAGTTATAAAATATAGACATAATAGATATAGTAGATATAGGTGTAAAATAGAGACATAATATATAGTTATAAAGTATAGACCTAATAGTTATAATAGATATAGGTATAAAATATAGACATAATAGATATAGGTATAATATTTAGACATAATAGATATAATAGATATAGGTATAAAATATAGACATAAAGATATAATATATATATTTATAAAATATACACAGAATAGATAAAATAGATATAGGTGGAAAATATAGACATAATAGATATACATATCAAACATAGACATAATGGTTATAATAGATATAGGTATAAAATATAGACACAATAGATATAGGTATAAAATAAAGACATAATAGATATAATAGATATAGGTAAAAAATATAGACATAACATATATAAAAGATATACGTATAAAATATAGACATAATAGATATAATAGATATAGGTATAAAATATAGACAGAATAGATATAGGTATAAAATATCGACATAATAGATATAATAGATATAGTTATAAAATATACACATAATAGATATAGGTATAAAATATAGACATAATAGAGATAGAGGTATAAAATAAAGACATAATAAATATAATAGATATAGGTATGAAAAATAGACATAATAGATAAAATCGATATAGGTGTAAGATAGAGACATAATAGATACAATAGATATACATATAAAATATAGACATTATAGATATAATAGAGATAGGTATAAATATAGATAAAATAGATATACGTGTAAATATAGATATAATGGATATAGTAGATATAGGTATAAAATATAGATATAATAAATACAAGTATGATATATAGATACAATAGTTATAATAGATAATATATAAAATATAGATATAATACTTATAGTTAAAAAATATAAATAAAACAGATACAATAGATATAGGTATAAAATATAGATAAAATAATTAGAGGTATAAAATATAGACATAATAGGTATAATAGATATAGGTATATAATATAGACATAATAGATATATATAGCTATAAAATATACACATAATAGATATAATAGATATAGGAATAAAATATAGATACAATACATATAGGTATAAAATATAGATATAATTGATATAGGTATAAAATATAGACATAATAGATATAATAGATACAGGTATAAAATATAAATAAAATAGATATAGGTACAAAATATAGATATAATTGATATAATAGATATACGTATAAAATATAGAAAATACAGTTATAATAGGAATAGGTGTAAAATATAGATACAATAGATATAATAGATATAGGTATAAAATATAGACATAATTGATATAATAGATATAGGTATAAAATAGAGACATAAAAGATATAATAGAGGTATAAAATATAGACATAATAGATATAATTGATTGAGTTATAAAGTATACCCATAATAGATATAATAGATAAAGTTATAAAATATGGACATAATAGATATAATAAATATAGGTATAAAATATAGATATAAAGATATTATAGATATAGGTTTAAAATATATACAGATTAGATATAATATATATAGGTGTAAAATATAGACATAATAGATATAGATATAAAATATAGACATAATAGATATAGTAGATATAGGTGTAAAATATAGACATAATATATAGTAATAAAGTATAGACCTAATAGTTATAATAGATATAGGTATAAAATATAGACATAATAGATATAGGTATAATATTTAGACATAATAGATATAATAGATATAGGTATAAAATATAGACATAAAGATATAATATATATATTTATAAAACATACACAGAATAGATAAAATAGATATAGGTGGAAAATATAGACATAATAGATATAGATATAAAACATAGACATAATAGTTATAATAGATATAGCTATAAAATATAGACACAATAGATATAGGTATAATATTTAGACATAATAGATATAATGGATATAGGTATAAAATATAGACATAATAGGTATAATAGATATAGATATTATATATAGACATAATAGATATAATAGATATAGGTATAAAATATACACATAAGAAATATAATAGATATAGGTATAAAATATAGACATAACAGATATAATAGATATAGGGATAAAATATAGACGTAATAGATATTATAGATATAGGCATAAAATATAAACATAATAGATATAATAAATATGGGTATAAAATATAGACAATAGATATAATAGATATAGGTATGAAATACAGACATAATAGATATAATAGATATAGGTATAAAATATAGACATAATAGATATGATATATATAGGTATAATATATAGACATAATAGATTGATAGATATAGGTAATAAAATATAAACATAATAGATATAATAGATATAGGTATAAAAATATAGACATAATAGCTATAATAGAAATAGGTATAAAACATAGACACAAGAGATATAGTAGATACAGGTATAAAATATAGATATAATAGATATAGGTATAAATATAGATATAAGTATATAATAGGTAGACATAATAGATCTAATAGATATAGGTATAAAATATAGATATAATAGTTATATGGATATGGGTATCAAATATACATATAATCTATATTGGTATAAAATATAGATATAGTGGATATAATAGATATAGTATAAAATATAGACATAATAGATATTATAGTTATAGTTATAAAATATATTGTATAGAATATTATAGTTATAGGTATAAAATATAAGACATAATGGATATAATAGATATGAGATAACATAAGACATAGATATAATATATAGGTATGAAATACAGACATAATGATATATAGATATAGGT
>NW_022143181.1:0-2231 GCF_007565055.1 Rhinopithecus roxellana | reverse complement strand
ATAAAGTATAGACATAATAGATATAATAGATAGAGGTATAAAATACCGACATAATACATATGGGTATAAAATACCGACATAATAGATATAGGTATAAAATATAGACATAATAGATACACCTATAAAATATAGACATAACAGGTATAATAGATATAGGTATAAAATATAGACATAATATATATAATAGAGGTATAAAATATAGATATAATAGATATAGGTATAAAATATCGATGTAATAGATATAATAGATATACGTATAAAATATAGATATAATAGATATAGGAATAAAATATAGATATAATAGATATAATAGATATAGGTATAAAATATAAAATATAGATATAATAGATAATTAAAAAATATAAATATAATAGATATAATAGATAAAGTTATAAAATATCGATATAATAGATATCGGTATAAAATATAGTTATAATGGATATAGTTATAAAATATAGATATAATAGATATAATAGATATAGGTATAAAATAAAGACATAATAGATATAATAGATATAGGTATCAAATATATACATAATAGATATAATAGATATAGGTAAACAAAACAAATATAATTGATATAATAGATATAGGTATAAAATATAGACATAATAGATATAATAGATATAGGTATAAAATATTGACGTAATAGATATACGTATAAAATATAGACATAATAGACATAATAGATATAGGTGTCATATATAGACATAATAGACACAGGCTTAAAATATAGACATAATAGATATAATAGATATAGGTATAAAATATGGACATAATAGATATAATAGATATAGGTATAAAATATAGACATAATAAATATAGGTATAAAATATAGACATAATAGATATAACTGTAATATATAGACATAATAGATATAATAGATATAGGTATAAAATATAGACATAATAGATATAATACATAAAGGTATAAAATATAGACATAATAGATATATGTATAAAATATAGACCTAAAGATATAATAGATATACGTATACAATATACACAGAATAGATGTAATAGATATAGGTGTAAAATACAGACCTAATAGATATAGATATAAAATATAGACATAATATATATAATGGATATAGATATAAAATATAGACATAATATATAGATATGAAATATAGACATAATAGGTAAAATAGGTATAGGTGTAAAATATAGACATAATATATAGTTATAAAATATAGACATAATGGTTACAATACATATAGGTATAAAATATAGACACAATAGATATAGGTATAATATTTAGACATAATAGATATAATAGATATAGGTATATAATATAGACAGACATAATAGATATAGGTATAAAATATACACATAATAGATATTATAGATATAGGTATAAAATATAGACATAAAAGATATAGGTATGAAATAGAGACATAATAGATACAATAGATATAGTTATAAAATATAGACGTAATAGATATTATAGATATAGGTATAAAATATAAACATAATAGATATAATAGATATGGGTGTAAAATATATACATAATAGATATAATAGATATAGGTATGAAATACAGACATAATAGATATAGATATGAAATATAGACATAATACATATGATGTATATAGGTATAAAATATAGACATAATAGATATGATAGATATAGATATAAAATACAGACATAATACATATAATAGAAATAGGTATAAAATATAGACATAATAGATATAATAGATATAGGTATAAAACATGGACATAATAGATATAATAGATACAGGTATAAAATATAGATATAATAGATATAGGCATAAAATACAGATATAATAGATATAATAGATAGACATAATTGATATAATAGATATAGGTATAAAATATAGATACAATAGATATAATGGATATGGGTATCAAATATACATATAATAGATAAAGGTATAAAATATATATATAATAGATATAGGTTTAAAATAAAGATATAATAGATATCATTATAAAATATAAATCTAATAGATATAATAGATATAGGTATTAAATATAGATATAAGAAATATAGGTATAAACTATATTTATAACAGATATAGGTATAAAATATAGATATAATAGATACAATAGATAGAGGTATAAAATATAGACATAATAGATATAATAGATATAGTTATAAAATATAGACATAATAGATACAATAGATATAGGTATACAATATAGACATAATAGCTATAGGTATAAACATGGACATAATAGGTATAATAGATATAGTTATTAAATATAG
>NW_022143180.1:0-15219 GCF_007565055.1 Rhinopithecus roxellana | reverse complement strand
CCCACAATCTGATTAAAAGCTAAGTAACTGCTCCCCAGGAAAACACACATACACACACACACACACACCATGATACAGCCTCAGAGGGTCCATGGACTCCATACAAATGTGAAATCACATTATTATTTATTTCTAACATTCCAGTGTGAAAAATTCACATGCTTATAATCTACAGCATAAATAATGGTGATGGGCTGCAAGTTGCCCCCCCCCCCCCACCCAAATTCATATGTTGAAATACTAACTCCTAACGTGATGGCATTTAGTTGATGGGGCTTTGGGAGGTGATTAGGTCAGGAGGGTTGAGGCCTCATGAACAGGATTAATGTTGTTATAAAAGAGGCCCCAGAGAGCTCCCTTGTTTCTTCTGCTATGGAGGATACAGTGAGAAGACAGCCATCTGTGAACCAGGAAGTAGGGCATCAGCGGACGTCAAATCTGCCAGTGCCGCGATCTAGGACTTCCCAGCCTCCAGACTATGAGAAATAGTTTTTGTTGTTTAAGCCACCCAGTCTATGGTGGTTTGTTACAGTAGGATGAACAGACTAAGATAATAAGGACTGAAGAGTAGCAAAATTACAATTAAATAGGTAAGGCATGTAAATTATTTAGAAGCATATAAGATACACGGTATGTGCTCAATACATATTGACTTCTATTATAATGTTTTGTCTTTCTTTTATTTATTAATTTATTAAGTAATCAACACATAGAAATATTATTAAAAATCACAATTACACACACAGATGTTACAAAATAATCTGCTTTTCTCTTGGTAACATTGTATTTATTTTTGTCTATATCCACATCTGTATATTTATATCTATATCTATAGTGATAACTATACATACATTCATACCTATCTACCATCTACCGACAACTTGTTTTTGAACAAAGATAGACTCATATTATATATTATTTTGAAATTTAAAATGAGCATTTCACAATCAATAAGTAAGCATCTCCACGATAGTATTCCATTGTGGACCATGTAATGCAATTTTATTTAACTAATCACCTTAAGTTAGTAATTTTGACTTTTGTAATATTTCCGTGTTATAAAAAATCACCAGCCTTTTAAATGTATCTTTGTACACCTGTCTGATATTTCCCTAACAGAAACTGAATAAATATAATATCTGCTCAAAGGCAAACAGCAGATATTCTAGGATCAAACATTTCCCAAGTTTTGAACATTACTCATGATTTGAAGATACAGGCACAAATTAGCAGATTGCTCCTGAAAATAATTTTCAACACACAAATTATATTCCTTAATGTATATGTTTAGGATTATACTTTAAAAGTATTTTTCATCATTTATATTTAATGTTTCATTTTAGTGCCCTCTAAGATATATCAATTTAGAATATTCATCCAATACCATATAATGGTATTGAAAAATTAGTAAGCATTAAGAAAATATTCATCTGGGGACTACTAGAGGCAGGAGAGTGAAAGCAGGGAGTGCTGAAAAACTACTTATTGGGTACTATGTTCACTTCCTGGGTGATGGACATTCATATCCCAAACCTCAGTGTCATGCAATACATCCACATAACAAACCTGCACGTGTACCCCCTGCATCTACAATAAAAGCTGAAATTATTTTTAAAAAGTAACTTTTTTTTTTTTTTTTTGAGACGGAGTCTAACTCTGTCGCCCAGGCTGGAGTGCAGTGGACGATCTTGGCTCCCTGCAAGCTCCGCCTCCCGGGTTCCCGCCATTCTCCTGCCTCAGCCTCCCGAGTAGCTGGGACCACAGGCGCCGCCACCACGCCCGGCTAATTTTTTTTTTTGTATTTTTAGTAGAGATGGGGTTTCACTGTGTTGGCCAGGATGGTCTTGATCTCCTGACCTCGTGATCCGCCCACCTCGTCCTCCCAAAGTGCTGGGATTACAGGCCTGAGCCACAGCGCCCGGCCAAAAGTAACTAATTTTTAAATGGAGAAACTTAATTACACGAGGTTAATTTAAGTACTTGGAAAAATCTGAGAACAAGAAAAAAAGCACACAAAATATTTAGTAATGTAACTCAATTTAAGACATTGTTTATATTTTACCTTTTACTTCATTTATCTTTTTCAAGCATAAATTCCCTATTTTAAAGAGCATCTCAAGAAGCATATTCATATAATATGTAATATGAAATTAAATTTCTAAGTTAGAAAATAGAGCTTTAATTAAAAAAATTCAAAATAGGGTTGATTCTATTTTATTAGAAAATCATTTATTAATTTCTATTAGACATTTAGGTTTTCTGAAAATGTTCCTTCAGAGAGGCCTCTTTTTAAACTGAAAAATATAGAAAGTTGCATATAACAAAGAGAGACAGAAAAATTGTATCAGTGATTGTAGACAAAACATTCTACAGGGTGGCTCTGAATGTTTTCTCTGTTGTAAACGAGCTGACAAGGGGCAAATTAAGTTTAATGCAGACAAACGCAACATTAAATTTCATATTTGGTTCAAAACCATAAACACAAGCATACAATAAATGGAAGCAAATCACAGAAAGACTTTCAAAGTGACCTTGGGATAACAGTGAACCATTCTTAAGTCTGGAGAGAGAAAACTGGAAAATGCCTGCTAGTATCCTACACTAGCTCACAGCTCACAAACCTAATGAAGAAAAATACTATCATTAAAACAAGTTAAGAATGTTCTTCTCAGCTATGGTCTACAAATTACTTAGGATACATGGCAGTAATTGAGACAGTACAGTGAAATATGGTGACCCAAATGAGCCTATAAATAAGGGCTGCTGTGTATAAAAATGGATCAGAAATCTAAATTTATTCAGTTGATGGCAAATAATGTAATTGATGTAGTTTAGTATAGATAACCTGACAGAATGCAAACAATATGATCTGAATCTGCATTTGAATTTAAGCTATATATTCCTAAACTATATATGAATATGATAGGTATACATATGCACATAATATTTTTACATGTTCCTCAACGAATGCAACAGGTGTTCACAACTTGGGTTTCATGCATTTCTACTGATTTTCTAACATTTTATGCAAAATGTTGTATGTATGTTCACATGCATTTTTCAGAGGAGAGAAATGTGTTCTGCGGATTCTCCAGGCATCCAAAGATTAAATGCATTTGTGAAAGAACCATTCACTATATTAGAATGTCAGCAACTAGAAGAATGGGTCACAAGTAAGGGCTTTTAAGCAAAATAAAAAAGAAAAGTAGAAAGCTAAATTAAAGGAAGCATTTTTAAAACCTTTGGCTGGTTTATTCAACAGATAAGAGGCTTAGAAAAGTCACATTTAAACTAACTGTAGCGCACAGAGGCAATGACTGTGACACTTAAGAACAATAGTTCTGAGTCCAAAATACGCATTACAAGTAATCTGGCACTAACCATCAAAGCATGATCGTTCTGCTCATTAAATTATGATTATGATCAGTAGTGTAATACGTAGAATGTTCCTCAATTCAAAATGAAGGGAGGATAATAATTTTTTGAGCCATCACTTGGGACCTTTTCTAAGAGAATTCAGAATTCATGACATGATTCATTGCATTCAATATAGTAACAGAACTGGGTGCTTCTAGAAATGAGAAGTCTGAAAACTTCGGTTAAACCTTAAAACAAAATCAGGGAAGCAGGGGACTAATATTGCTATAGTTAATGGTTCTAAAAAAGTCTACCAAGTTCCTTCTCTCTAGTTTCATTTCTTCTTTACACAGCCCCATTCATATCCAGTTAACTGTGAAAAACCTCTAAGTGCAAAATTCCTATTGGGACTTCTTCTCCTGTAATTAATTTTTTTGCTGTTTGATGTAAAGGTCCAAACTATAAATTGACAAGAAGCCAGCTGGTACAGTGATGAAATTCAAGGCAATATAACTAATGAAAAAGCCCCAGCTCTGTTGGCTGAACATTTTGATTAGCAGGTTTGTGTATTTTGTTTCTCTAAACTGTAATGCATACTAATTTTACCTAGGAATTAATTAAAGTCTATCAAAGCCTCCATGCTGTGGATGTTACATAATTTGTTATTGTTTCCAAGTTTACATGTATATAAAAATAATGTATAGTCCTAATGAGAATATAAGAAGGTTAGCTCCTACTCCTCTTTACTGTACTAAAGACTAACTTTTAAAAGAAAATATCTATATTAAAATGACATTCTTTGGCTTTTCTCTGGTATTGCAGTGAGTACTTAACTCACCAAAGTGTGAGGCACAGCACAAAGCAATTTTTTAAACCAGGGCCTGTGATTTTTCTTTTCAAAAAAAAATTAACTTGCAGTCACTGCCCCTGCTCCCTTTGATACTAATCAGTATGGTTGTGGGAAGGGGCCACATCTAATGTTTCTCTTTCATTCTCCACAGCAAGCTCCAGTGCACTGTACCTGCAACAGAGTCTCCTTAAATATTTGTTAAGGTTTGATATTTTCCTCTATAATTGTTAAATGTCCAACGTAATTTCTCTGGAGGCACAGAAGCAAAATATAGTGATCAGATCCAGAAGATGAGAGAAAGGATGACATGCTAGATGAGACCAACAAAACAGAACTCACTGCTCGAGACAACAGGATTTATCACTACAGTCTATCACAGCCTCCCTTTTGCCTCCAGACTGTGAATGGTATGTAATTCTTTGTTAATATCAAGCGTGTGTGTGTGTGTGTGTGTGTGCGCGCGCGCGTATGCCAGTTGTACAGCACCAGTCCATTCTTATCCATGGTTTCGCTTTCCATTGTTTCAGTTACCCATGGTCAACTGTGGCCTGAAAATATTGAATGGAAAATGCCAGATACAATTCATAGGTTTTAATGCATGCCTTTCTGTGTAGCATGATGAAATCTTGTGATGTCCTCCTGCATCCCACTCCAGATGTGAATCATCACTTTGCCCAGCATCTCTGCACTATCCACTACCTGTTCATTAGTCACTTAATAGCCATCTCAGTTATCATACAGACTGCCATGGTATTGCTGTGCTTGTGTCCAAGTCACCTTTATGTTATTCTGAATGGCCCCAAAGCACAAGTAGTGATGCTGACATACTGTTATAATAGTTCTATGATAAATATCTATATTTATATCTATATATGTTTATTTATTATAGATATTTATATTAGATATTTTATTATATATCTTCTATATTTTCTTTCTCTTTATCTCTATTATATCTTCTCTCTAATATTTTTCTCGCTCTTTATTCTTGTTGTTCTCTCTTCCTCCCCATCCTTTCTACATTAACTTTATTCCGTTATATCTGTCCGGCCACAGTGTATATAGGGTTCTACACATGAATTTCAGGCATCCACTGAAGAACATACCCGTGGAAAGAAGAAACCACTGTACACGCACATACACACACATACACACACAAACTCACACTCTCACTTTAAATACACACACCTATACACACTTATAGGCAACAGTACTGATGAGAATATTAAAAACAAAATCAAACACCTAACTCCCATTCCTCTTAACTGTACCAGGTTTGTCAGGGGTGTCTGAACCAGAGCAACTCCATCTTGAAGAGGGGCTGGGTAAAATAAGGATGAGACCTAGTGGGCTGCATTCCCAGAGGGTCAGGCATTCTAAGTCACAGAATGAAACAGAGGTCGGCACAAGACACAGGCCATAAAGACCTTGCTGATAAAACAGATTGCAGTAAAGAAGCCGGCTAAAACCCACCAAAACCAACATGGTAATGAGAGTGGCCTCTGGTCTTTCTCACTGCTACACTCCCATCAGTGCCATGACAGTTCACAAATGCCATGGCAACGTCAGGAAGTTACCCTCTATGGTCTAAAAGCGGGAGGCATGAATAATCCACCCCTTGTGCAGCATGTAATCAAGAAAATAACGATAACAGTGAACAACCAGCAGCCCTTGGTGCTGCTCTGCCTATGGAGTAGCCATTCATTCATTCCTCTACTTTCTCAATAAACTTGCTTTCACTTTACTCTATGGACTCTCCCTGAATTCCTTCTTGCCTGAGATCCAAAAACCCTCTCTTGGGGTCTGTATAGGGACCATTTTCTGGTAACAGATTCATTGTTTTAATGCAAAATGCTTTGGTCTCCACGTTCTCTCATGTCTTTCTCAGGCACACTCCTCCTTTAAAAGATACAAGCCAAAGAATATGTTCTAAGCCCCTGTTTGTTAAGGTGGTCATATGTTTAACTGTAACAGAAGAATACAACTTGAGAACTATTTAAGTGTATCTGCGTATCAGATAACATGCTTACTCGCTTAAAATACATCAGCATCATCCCTGTTCTCATAGAACTTACAATTTAATAGGAGAGATTTTACACAACCATAAGAATATCCATTTCCTTAACATGATTGGGGGTAGTAGACGAGAGGGACCAAAGAAGGTTTAAAGGATCTGTAAAAGTTAAAGAAAGTAGTAGGAGGGTGTAAAGGAAAATAAATCCTGGGGCCCCCAAACCTAAGCTAAAGGAAAAACAAGCTGGGAACTGCTTAGGGCAAACCAGCCTCCATTCTATTCAAAGTCACCTCTGCTCAATGAGGTAAATGCATAGCTGATTGCCTCCTTTGGAGAGGCTAGTCAGAAACTCAATGCAACCATTTTTCTCTCATCTACCTAGGACCTGGAAGCCCCTTCCCCACTTCCAGTTGTCCCACCTTTGCTTCGAGTTGTCCCGCTGTTTTGGATTGAACCAATGTTCATCTTACATATGTTGACTGATGTCTCATGTCCCCCTAAAATGTATAAAAAAAACTGCTCTGACCACAGGTCGTCAGGCCCTCCTGAGGCTGTGTCACAGGCACACGTCTTCAACCTCGGCAAAATAAACTTTCTAGATAAACTGAGACCTGTCTCAGATATTCAGGGTTCACCGTGATATAAAACAAATGCTCCTGTTCCCTCCAATCATGTCATAGTGACAAATATCCATATCCCCAATTTCAGAAGAGCTGAAAGGGGACAGGAATGTGGTGCTGAATGTTAGAACAAGGGAAGCGTGCTAGGTCCATACCCTCACTCTACCCCTGCTCTCCCAGTCCTCCTCCTGATAAATTATGTGTAACATCTTGAGGCAATAGTCAAATGAGCTATGGGCACTTGGAAAACAATTTTCAACTTGAACTTTGGTTGATCTGGCCAAACTCATCAATCCCTTATGTTATCTACATGATTACAATTGCTTTGGGTGGTTACGTTCTTATCAACAAGGCAAAGAAAGGACAGCAGGTAAAGTAAAAGTTTAGGTCCAATGTTAAGAAGGTTGTCAAAACAGGTCAAGCGCGGTGGCTCACACCTATAATCCCCACACTTTGGGAGGCCGAGGCGTGGATCGCCTGAGCTCAGGAGCTCGAGACCAGCCTGGCCAGCATGGTGAAATCCTGTCTCTACCAAAAATACAAAAATTAGCTGAGCACGGTGGCAGGCACCTGTAATCCCAGCTGCTTGGGAGGCTGAGGCAGGAGAATCACTTGAACCCGGGAGGTGGAGGTTGCAGTGAGCTGAGATTGTGCCACTGCACTCCAGCCCGGGAGACAAGGCAAGACTCTATCTCAAAAAAAAAAAAAAAAAAAAAAAAAAATGATCTTCATCAGCAATGTCCATAAGTGCAAAATCAGATTTCTATATTCCACATAAATGTGACAGAATGAATATAAACACACTTATAAACCAGTTTTATTTGAAATGCTAAAGACTTATTAGCATTACTATATTGAAGGGTAATTATACATCTCTTAATACTTTTTTTTTAAATTAAGAAAATGGAAGATGATTTTAAATAAATGGAATCTACAATAATCACAATATTACAATAAAAGCAAAGTCATTTACTGAGAGCCTCCTATATACATGGGCTGTGTGCTACAATTATTAACAGTTACTTCAAAAAATAATCTTCACAAAAACCCTTCAATATGGGAGGGAACATTATTTCTATTTTCAGATAATAGATCAGGAAAGTAATGTGACTTTCTAAGGTCACACCATATGAAGTATCAAAATAGCATTGGAACTTACATCTCTCTGTGTATTTTTCATTGTATTGGCAACTAAGTACATAATTTGAACAACATTAACTAGAAATCTATTATGAATGTACGCGCATTAGGGAAGGTCATGAAAGAGCTATAAAAAGATGTGTAAGAGTGTACTTCCAATTCCACTATCAAGTGTACAAATGAAGTATATTTATTACTGACCTCTGCTTTCTTTGTACCTTGCATGTCCTGCTACTGTTGGTGTTATGATTCCATGTCGCAGCTGTTGAGTCTCTTGAGAGTTTTTTTTTTTAAAACTCCTGCAAAAAGGCTTTAGTGTTCTCCTGTGCTTCCACTTGAACTTGGGTATATATTTTTTTCTTTACTAATGAAAGTATTTAAATAGTGTTATGCTGTGTTTTGTATGTGTGTGCTTGCATTGTTTTTGCCTATCTTTCTATTAGACTGGGGACAGATATCCTATATTTTCATCTGTGATTTCTACTACAGCAAGCACTCAGTACACACTCAAAGATTTATTAAATAAATGTTGAAAGGAAAAAAATAAAGTAAATAATGTCTGCTTCCATTAGTAGACTATGTATTCCTCATGGAAAATGTCTTTTTTTTTTTTTTTTTGAATACCCAGTTTGAAGTATAGAGACAGATAAAAAAGTGTCTAACAAATGTTTCTTTACAGACGCAAAATTGGTTTTTATGTGAGCCATAAGGAAAAAAAAAAACCAACAACAAAAAAACCAGACAGAAAGTGCAACGGGGTAGAAAGGGGGTGGATACAGAGGAACATATCTATATCTATACCATCAGGGAGAGAAATATTTAAATCAGAAGAGGACAGATAAAGCACTTCAGTTGTCTATCAGAGGTTAGGTTTCCTTTTCTGAATGCCACACTAATAGCAGATACAATTTCAAATGTTCATGTTGCTATTGATACCTTGACCTATATGCCATTTTTGGCACATTTTTAAATTTAAATAATAAAAATGTAACAAAGCCGAGGATAAGACAATGAACAAAGAAAATGAGACTAAATCAAGAATGAGTGTTATACTTTTGCAAACAGTGCTGTAAGAACTAGATATTATTTTCTTAATACACATTTTCATAGCAACAGTAATGGACTTTCACCATTCATTCTGAAGCCATTTTGATAATGCATGAAACAGAAGACTCCAAATGCTCTTTCGGGAGAAAATTCGCCACACAAAGGAAACGGTGGGGAAAAATGTTATTTTACAAAATTCAAACTGAATCCAGATTTTTTGCAAGTAAGTTAAAAATGACTCCGAAAATAATTTGCTAATGGAGAACCCTGTAAAAATGTATAAATGTTCTATATGTGAATAGGGCACCAACTGAAGGATTCCATACCATTTTAAGAGGTAGAAAATAAGGCAGAAAAACTGGATATGAAAGCAAGGAATAAATTAGCCAACTATGAAATTGATTCTACACATGTGGCTTTGTGGCTATTGTAACTTTAGGTTTAGACTCAAAAGTTTAGTAGTGAAGACAGACTGTGCTACTTTGTTTGCCTACGATTAGGATATGCTACTGCTAAGTCAGAGTGAGTTCCTGTGGTCACAGCAAATACACATAGTGACAGAGGTTAACAAACTTCCCTAGTCAATTACTCTTTTAGAGCTAAGCACAGACATTTAAAAGGGAAGCACACAGCTATAGGGGGGGAAAAATAAAAAAGATTAGTAAGAACATGTTTCCTTAAATACTCAGAATTTGATAACTGACGTTGGTTTAACTGAACACTGGTATCATTCCAGGCTAGCGGAGTGTTTTTGTAAGAATCCAAGGCTTGTTCAAGGCACAGCCGGCTGCTACTTTTCTAGGTTTCCATCTCCCACAGCCTTTCTTCTGTAGTCAGAGCTCTAACTCCCCAAGTAGAGAGACTTAACTACCTGCTTATAACTTAATCAAAGAGCCTGTATTGGTTTGCCTTTGGATGATGCTTCTATTGCTCCAGGTTCCTGCCAACAGCTAGTTAGACTTGTCTGCTTCCCTGCTATCAGCTCTTGCTTCCTCTCAGGCCACTGGTGCCAAAGAAAGGAGAAAAAAGTTCCATAGCAGCATGACAGCTGGTGGGAAACACTGTGAACTCCTTCCCACAATAAGAATAAAAGGTTCTCAGTGTTTGTACTTGGCTTGCTTCAGCCCTCTTCCTTTGCTCTGGGTAATGCTGATTTTGATTTTTGAAAAATGTGACTATAAAGTTATGAACTGGGCTATCAAATGGCTTTGAAGGCAATAAAAGGGAGAATTCAAACATATATAGGTTGAACATACATAAACAAACAATCTTAGTGTCTTCAAGATAACGGCACTTGAACACAAATCTTTTCCCACAACATACAAAGTACCACCCTCCAGACAGGTAAACCATAAACTCTTCCATATGGCTAACTCATTCTTTGTACATCTACAGGAGACAAAGTTCTAAATGAGAGAAATTGTATAGCAAAGGAAAGAACACAGATGTGAAGCAATACAGTTAGTAACTTAATGGGTGTTGCATTTAACTTTTGTCATATCTAACCGTTTCCTTACTTAAATTATGCCATTTGGAGATGCTCATCTCTACTACTCACACCAGGCTGAGTAAAGGTTCTTTGCTATCTTTGTACTTTATCGCCCAATATGCAGACCCTGCTTCAAAGATGACATGTAGTAATCTGATCAGGACCCAAGTTTCCTGCTTCTAAGCCTTCTCTCCAGTTAGTTCTTTGACTTGCAATGCCTGGTTTTGCCTACAGAAATTCTGTCCATTCTTTACTAACCAAGTTAAATATCCCCTCCTCTGACTGAGACTTACCTTTCCTTCAGTCACAAAAACATAATTTTTTTTAGCTGGATAAACTGCTTTCTAGAGAATAGCCATTTCCTGATGTCCCTTTATGGCTCCCTGTCTTCTCCAATGACATACAAACAGGGTTGTTATGTGAAAATTATTTCAAAGGGAGCTAAGTCCAATGATAAATAGTCTCCTTTTGCTCCTCTTCTTCCTTACGGTTTAGAACTTTGATCTGGACTATGTAGCAAGGACATTTCAGTTTTGTGCCTTACTTTGTACAGTGAGACGTTTTGTACATGTAGATATACAGTAAAGTCTAGTTAACATAATTGTACCAAAACTTGTAAATTTCCAGTCTTCCAGTAAGAAACCTGGGTCGTGCAGAAAGAGACTTAAAATATGCTATTACCACAGAACAAATATCTTATGTATTTAATGTTTACCTAATGTCAAATTAACATAATATATTCAACTTTAAACAAGATAAACAAAGCTATTCATAGATAAATGCAATTGCTCACCTAGAGAGTAAAAAAAATATCCAAGAGACTTGAATTACCCTAAAAAGATTAAAATAAGAATCCAGAATTATGGCACAACAGTTGTTGGAGTGTCTCATAAATTGGCACACGAATGTATAAAAAAGAAACTTTAACAAAGTTTTCCTTCTTGAAACTTTACAAAGAATCATTAAATGTGTCAGGTATTTGGGGGTAAAGAGAAACTTTTAACACTCCAAGTGACAGATGTCAAGACTCATGAATATCTAAATATTCATAACTCAGGAGACATTCTAGACTACTATCCAAGAATACACACATACATACTTCAATGTTATTCCTGAGATCCATTAAAGAAATACTTTGTAGGAATGGTGGGAGCACAGGGTATAAACATCAAGAAGGCAAACCCTGTGAAATGATTTATTTAATTACAAATTATATTGCAGTTTTATACTTTCAAATAATTTTCTGAATATAAATTAGTCCAGTCTCCAGTTAAATAAAGAATTTCTCCTATAGAATTTTTTAAAAGGCAAAATGATGTGTCATACAGTGGGTGAGGCATGGAATATGGATACAAAAGACACAAATTTTAGGACTTACTTAAAATTTGTAATATGTCATTTACAATGTGTAACCTCCTGCTGCGTAACTTTTCGTTTATAGAACATTTATTAAATAAAAAGCATTAACATAAACTCTTAACATCATTAAATATTTTAATTTTTACAAATGCCCAGTGAAATAGGTACCATTATAATCCCGTCTCAAACGATGAAGTTGAGGCACAGAAAAATTGAGTAACAAGTCGAAAATGATACAGCTAGGAAGCTAAGCAGCCAGGATTGGAATGTAGGCAGCGGCTCCAAACCTGAACTTTTAACCATTAATTTTTGCTGTCCCAAAATAAAAACTATAAAAAAGACACTGGCCTTGCAGGTTTTTTGTAAAAAGTGACATTATGCATGCAAAATGCTTCATAAACTGCAAAAGTCTATACAAATGCAACAGACATATAAAATTATGTGTAAGTGTGTACGGGGAAAAGGTCACGAAGAATAAGGATACTGTGACTTAGCTACAGGCTGGATGTTAAAAACAAACACAGATAAAAGGAACAACTAAAATGACTCCTAGATTTCAATGGTTAATTATCAGAATAATGAGGAGAAAGAAGAAAGAAGAAAGAGGAGGAAAGAGGAAGGAAGAGGAAGAGGGAAGCAGGAAGGAAAAAGAAGAAGAAAGAAAGGAGAAGGGAGAAGGACAAAAAAAGAAGAAGAAAGGGTGTCAAGATTTATAGGGAGGATGACTTCAGTTTTGGATTCAGTGACTTAAAAAGGAGCCAGGAAGATAACCAGGGAGAGATCTCAGGCAGCTTCAAAATTTATGTTTGTAATTCAGAACAAAAGGTTGGATTTTGAGATAATGATATAGGAGTTATTTACATTAAAGAAATGGTCGAAGCATAAAAGTAGATGAGCTTTCTGAGAGAGGTAGGGAAGCCACAGAAGAGAACCAGTAGGACACCTGAGAAAGATGTATTAATACATTACAGAAGAAACTGAGGAGAAGGAGTCTGTGAAGGAGCAGGAGAATCATAACATAACAAAGAAAGACCAGGAGAACCTGAGGAGTCAAACTGAACCCAGAGGTCAAAGGAGTTCAGGTAGCGGGTGCAGAGATCTACAAGTCAACGATGATCTTAGAAACCAACGTTTCTGAATTGTGCGACGGCATCAGGGAAAGTGCAAGGGTTTGAGAGGTGGGTAGAGTATGAGGAAGCAGGATCAGCACACATAGCTATATAATGAAGTTTGGCAAGTAAGAGAAAAAATGATAAAATAGTTATGAGCTTTACAGGTTGGTAACCTATTTCTCAATTCGTAAAGTATGCATTTTAAGTCAATGTGCGTGTGTGTGTGTGTGTGTGTGTGTGTGTGTGTGTTTTATAGTTTCTCAGGTTCATTTCCTAGTTCTTTTATTATAATTACCAAAACAATTAAAGCAAATGAGTATTAAAATCATGGTTAAAAAGAACCATCTTCAGTCCAATGCTTACTGCTAATATTGCATATTTTAGCCACCCTAAAAAAGAAGACATTTACTGTTTTATTTAATTACAATTTAAAAACAAAAACAACTTAGGTATCACATATATATCATCTATCTATCTATCTGTCTATCTATCTATCTATCTATCTATCTATCTATCTATCTATCTATCTCATCAAGTTGCAAAGGTAATTCTGGTTGTTATAAAATATTTTTTGCTAAGGGTCAGAAAATAGCAAAATGTCTGCTAATTAGCAAAATGCAAAAATTCAGTTTTCTAACTTTAATTCCTAATAATTATATCAGCTTCTTACAATTGATCTTTCCATGATAAAACAAGACAGCAGTTATGAAAGTATGTGTGACTCATTAGGAAACAAGTCTTGCGTGTACCCAAGGTACTGATTTTAGGAAACAAAACCATGCTTCAACATACAGATTTCAATATATTAAATGTTAACGTGTATAATGATTATTTTCTTCACTAAAAAAAATTTTCATTATATCCATATAGTAATATTTTTTTAGACCTTTTTATAATTTAAACATGTGACCTTGAAGTCAACTGATTAAAATGCACAGATGTCCTTGTCTTTTACTCAAAAAATGATGGGTGTCTGTAGGAAAGAAAATTAGAATTTGAAAGTATCAGCTCTTTATCTTAAGCTGCCTGGCCTTTGATGTTATATTTGCTCAGGCAACTCTTGCCCTCATTTAGTTGGGGGCAGCATATATTGGCAAGAGAAGGAGAAAAAGCAAGGAAGGATAAAGGAATTATGTTGGAAGTAGGCTGGCAGTCATTGAGATTTTTTTTTCATTTTCAAACTAGTAAAACATATCTTAACTTTTAGCTACTTGAGAAGTATTTTCCAGGGAATAAGTATTCTCAATGCCAATGTAAGGAACAATATGAGGACAAAGTCTTTGTTTAATTTTACAAAGTAGAACATTTAGTAAAATGCGAATGCCTAGGCTGGGACTAAAATCTTACCCTTCTGCTCTAAAAGAAGAATTTACACATCAAACTAGAAAACTGAAACGATTACCATTAAAGTACTGTTTTGAGGTCATCAGACTCTAGTGGGCAACCCTTGAGTAGAAGGCCCAGAAATGACAATATGAATAATGCAGTGTTTCTCAATCCTTTTTTCATGATGTATCCTCCCTACCTACTCCCTCACTGACCCTGCAGAAGCCTCTGTAGGCATTTTCTTCCAACCCATGAAGTTTTGATGCTCCAAATACTACTGCATATCTGTGTATATGCTGCGACACTCTGGAGAGCCACACACTATTGTAATATCTAAGGTTTTATTTGTTCTACCAGAAAAATCAATTTTTGCCCCTATTGGGGTTATCACCCTGCTGAGGATGCACAGATGATATACACTTGAAGATAACCACGTTGCTGGAATTGGGTTTATACACCCTGCTTTACGTGTAGAGGAGGTGCTCTGCCTGCATCAGGTAATCAAGTAATTGTTTGATTATACCTCTTCAAAGGGAATACAAAAGGAATATACCATCAAACTCTCTTTAGGAGCTATCAGAAAAGTCTGCTCCAAAATACTTGGAATGACTAATGAATAACAAAATAGTAGCTTTCCAATGTTGCAAGCAAAATAACATGTTCAACTTTTCATTTATTCTACTAGTATCTATTTGGCCTCATTTATAGTACAGCCCATACACAAAGGATTTTAAAATATCCTAATTAAAAGAAAGAAACAAAGAGAGAGATCCTCATATGTTCACATAGCTTTCATGAGAGTCTTGCTTTAATAAATAAAACGTCCTCTAAAAAGTCAATAAATGGATTTCTCAGAATGCACCAGGCTTATGAATGTTTATTTGTTCAACACATAATAATTAAGTTCT
>NW_022143179.1:0-12343 GCF_007565055.1 Rhinopithecus roxellana | reverse complement strand
ATCGCTGCAGATGAAAAATACAGGAAGAAAAATGTAACAGAAGGGATCTCCTTTAAATAGGTTGATTGGAGAGGTACCCTCTAAGGAGGAAACATTTCAACAGAGAACTGAAGGTTGAGAAGGAGCCAGCTATACAGAGCATACAGAGAAGCATCCCAGATGGAGGAACCACCAGCATGGAACCCTGAGTCGGGAGCTAGCCCAAAGGCCGGTGTAGCTGGAGTTCAGCGAGCCGGGGTGCGGGTCAGGGGAGATGAGGCCAGGAGGGAGCAGGCCCGATCATGCATGCCGGGAACTCAGGGTGGAAGCAGGAGGGATGAGTCAGGGCCGTGGGGTTTGATCAGGGGCACTGCTTAGCTGCCATGTGGAGTCTTCCAGCAGGGAGATGGTGACGACCCAGACTGCATGGGGGCCACAGGCATGGAGAGGCACGTGGACTGATGTGCACAGAGCCAATGGGTCCTGGTTTGGATATAGGAAGTGAGGAAAGAAGAGGAAGCAGTGACCGCCGCCAGGTCTCTGTCCAGAGCAATGGTTGAATTTTCTTTCCACAGCTGGAGACATTTCTGGAGCTTCTGGCCATGTCCACCCTCCCCTGGTCCTCTCCTTCCTGCTGCCCCATTTGGTGGGGGAGGTGGGCAGAAGAGATGACTTCTAGTGCACCCACTGGCCGTGTTACCTTGGACAGTCACTGTCCCTCTCTGGACTCGGTTCTCCTCATCTGCAAAATGATCAACCTCACCTTGTCCTCCATAACTGAGACCAAGTATGGAAGCACTTACTGGTCTTTTTTTGTTGTTTTGTTAGTTTTGTTTTGTTTTATTTTGTTTTGTTTGAGATGGAGTTTCGCTCTTGTTGCCCAGGCTGGAGTGCAATGGCGCAACCTTGGCTCACGACAACCTCCACCTCCCGGGTTCAAATTATTCTCTTGCCTCACACTCCCGAGTAACTGGGATTACAGGCGTTATTCATCATGCCCGGCTAATTTTGTATTTTTAGTAGAGAGGGGTTTCTCCATGTTGGTCAGGCTGGTCTCAAACTTCCGACCTCAGATGATCCGCCCACCTCAGCCTCCCAAAGTGCTGGGATTAAAAGCTTGAGCCACCACTTTAAAGCACTTTACAATGTGCAAGAATGTTGGCTGGGCGCGGTGGCTCACGCCTGTAATCCCAGCACTTTGGGAGGCCGAGGCGGGTGAACCACTTGAGGTCAGGAGTTTGAGACCAGCCTGACCAACATGGTGAAACCCCATCTCTACTAAAAATACAAAAATTAGCTGAGCATGGTGGTGGGCGCCTGTAATCCCAGCAACTCGGGAGGCTGAGGCAGGAGAATAGCTTGAACCCGGGAGGCAGAAGTTGCAGTGAGCAGAGATCACGCCACTGCACTCCGGCCTGGGCAACAGAGCGAGACTCCGTCCCCAAAAAAAAAAAAAAATTACCATCACGCCTGCAAATCCCAGTAGGAAATGTGCTTCCCCTTCACATCCAAGCATTTGCTAATGGGCTTCTGTGTGTCTTCCAGAATCCCTCCAACGTCCGGTGGGGGCCACATCACATCTCGTCTTATGAAGGGAAACTGAGGCTCAGCTATGACGTGGCCAGCCTGAAGCCTCATTGAAATTGAGATGGGGAGTAAACCTCCACTTCATACCAATGGCAGACAGCAGTGAGCACTTACGGTGTGCCAGGTCCATGCTGGGGGTGCCACATGGATGGTCACATTTCATCCACACAACAGTCCTGCCTGGTAATCCTTCTTGTCATTAGCCCTGTTTTATGGAAAGGTGGGTGGCCAGCAGCTGTTCACAGCCCTAGAGTCCTACGTAAAAAGAAGCAGACGGTCCCAGAACTGGATTTAAGACAAATGGGGCCACGGCCAGGCTTGGTGGCTCATGCCTGTAATCCCAGCACTTTCGGAGGCCAAGGCAGGTGGATCACCTGAAGCCAGGAGTTCGAGACCAACCTGGCCAACATGGTAAAACCTCATCTCTTACAAAAAAAAAAAAGGCCGGGCACGGTGGCTCACGCTTGTAATCCCAGCACTTTGGGAGGCCGAGGCGGGCGGATCACAAGGTCAGGAGATCGAGACCACGGTGAAACCCCGTCTCTACTAAAAATACAAAAATTAGCTGGGTGCGGTGGCGGGCACCTGTAGTCCCAGCTACTCAGGAGGGTGAGGCAGGAGAATGGCGTGAACCCGTGAACCCGGGAGGCGGAGCTTGCAGTGAGCCGAGATCACGCCACCGCACTCCAGCCTGGGGGACAGAGCGAGACTCCGTCTCAAAAAAAAAAAAAAAAAATTGCTGGGTGTGGTGGCATGTGTCTGTAGTCGCAACTACTTGGGAGGCTGAGGCAGAGAATTGCTTGCATCCAGGAGGCGGAGGTTGCAGTGAGTTGAGATCACAGAACTGAACTCTAGCCTGGGTGACAGAGCAAGACACTGTCTTTAAAAAAAAAAAGACAAATGGGAAATTTCAATGAACCCCCCTGAGCCCCCTCATGTGCCAGGCACTGTCCCAGGCACCGATGAACCGAAGAGACAAACTCCCTGTCTTCCTGGGGCTTCCATGCAAGTGGGGAGACGGGCAGTGAGTGTTAGGCGACATGGAGGACTGCAGAAAGCTTGCCAGCACCTCGTGGCTGCTATGGCTGAGAGACCAGGCTCTTCTGCAACCACCGCCTCATCTCCTCAGCCATGAGGCTGTCTGGATTCCCAAGGCAGGCAGAGAAACGGAGGCAGCCAGGAACGCTAAGGGACTTTGTCCAAAATGCGCTGCCCAAGGAGTGGGCCCCAGAACTTGCCCGTGCCTCCATCCTCATGGAATAAGCATGTGATTAAGTGATTAGATTACGGAAGCCCCGCATGAGCAGACGCAATGACGAAATGGTCATCTGTTCGGCTCGCTCGTGATGATGGAATGATGAGCCGAACATTAATTCCAGTTCCACGGAGACCCTGGGCATTTTCCTCCCAGAGAAACTGGTGGGGGAAATGAGATCTGCGTGTTCCCGAGGCCCCAAGGAACAGGCCCCAAGTCCTAATGTTGCTGGAGGCCAGGGGCTGGGGAGGGGCTGTGACTGGGTCATAGCTGCCCCGAAATCCCAGCCACCCTCACGGACACTGCATGTCCCCACTCATGACCCAAAGGCACCTTGGTCAAAACAGGATCTTTGTCGCCCTGCCCTCCTGCACCCCAGGCAGACTGGCTCCTCCTCCAGGGCTCCTCCAATCTGCAAATGACACCCGTCCTCCCTCAGCTGTCCTCGCAGACCCTTGAGCCCTCCCTGCCTCTCAGCCCCTGGCTCCCACCTGTTACCAGGTCCCATTCACCCGACTTCTGGATGCTTCCCAAATGCCTCCCCTTGTCTCCCTTCATGCAGCCTCCTTCTCAACCCCAGCCTCATCACCACCAGCCTCTCTTAGGCCTCCCTGCCTCCTGTTCTCACCCAGCTCCACGCCTTCTCCTCCCAGTAGCCTCAGAGATCCTCTAAAAGCAAATCAGATCTTGTCACTTCCTTGGCTGCAGACTCTCTGGGGGCTCCCCCTACATGTGGAATGAAGTCCACTCTTCCAGTTCCTCTCCCACCCAGCATGCAACATGCGGGATCCAGGGTCGCCCCCGCTCTGTGGCTCCAGTGGATGGGACTCCCAGAGGGGGACACGCAGGTCTGTCTAGGAGCTCCGTGGAGCGGCACTCAGGCTGTGAATGAATGCTGAGTCAAGTGAAGCCAAAGAGCTGTGTGACCTTGAGAAGTCAAGGTCCCTCTCTGGTCTCAGCTCTCCTCATCTGTAAAACGACCAGCCCCACCTCGTCTTCTGTAATCGTGACCAGGTGTAGGGGAAACATTTTATATATATTAAGGCACTTTACAATATTTGGGGACCTTATCATCACTTCTGCAAATCTTAGTAAGAAAACCTGCTCCTCTGCCATCTCTTCTGCCTTCTGAGTCCCACCAGCCACCTCTGAATGACAGCTAGGGATCAGGAGAGAAGAGAACTGCCAAGAGGCCAGCCAAGCCATCAGCCCTTGTGAGAACCCCTTCACCTTCCCTGGTGAGTCTGGGACACACCCCAAGAGCAGGAGAACTGGGGTCTTGCAGGTCCACTCAATGCCGTGTATCCAGCTCAGGGCCCTGCATACAGGTGGTGCTTAGTCAAGGCTCCAAACCACAAGCCCTGTGGAGGGTGATGCTGGCCAGGGCCAGCATGGGCCAGGGCGGTCAGCACCTGCTGTACAGGGGAGGCAGAGCTTGGTCTTGAAGGAGGAGGTGGCTGTGACTTGTGAGGGGAGGGAAAGACTTTTCTGGAGAGAGGCATAGCATCAGCAAAGTCAGAGAGGTTGGAACATGGGTGGGGGGACATATGCTAGGGAAAACAGCCAGTAAAACCTGGTGAGAGTGCCCCATCTGCCCCACCCCATCAGTGCTGTCAGGGAGATCACATGGTTTCCCCTGCCTTCCAGATGGGTAGACTGAGGCACAGGCCCACAGTGAGAGATCCTAGCCCAAGTCAGACACAGCCCTCTTGGACATCATCGCTGTCCTGGACACCTCCCATCTTGCCTTCTTTTGCCAGCTGGTTTTGGAATGTGTGTGCACAGGTGTGAATTTCACGAGAAATGGAGCTCGTGAGCATGTGAATTAAGACTCTGCTCCATCTTGTATATTTTCCTCTTCCTGGGACCTACGGCCCCCAGTTCTTGATTTAGGGGTCAGGGAAGTGTATGCTACAAGGCGCCTGAAGCCACTCTGTGTGAAGGACTGGGCAGGGAAGGGGGAGGGGGATGAGAGAAAGACAGGCCTTCCCACCAGGCGCGGCTAGTTCAGGTGGTGAGTAGGAGATGGGTCCCAAGAGACGGACAATTGACAGTGTCAGGGAAGAGTGAGAAGCCAACCACCCATCTGTCCACCCATTCATTCATTTATTCAACAAATACTGACTGAGCCCACAGTCTAACAGAAGCAGGTAATTACAGTCCAATGCGGTCAGTGCTGTAGTGGAGGATGTACGGGGAACTGTGGGAGCCCAGAAGAGACACGTGACCTAGCAAGGGGCTGTTGGGGTGGGGCAATCAGGGCAGGCTTCCTAGAAGCTTAGAAGGCAAAGAGGACTTAGCAGGCCACGAGGTAGAGAAAAGTGCCTCAACCTGAAAGAACCAAACAGCGCCTGTCTACCTCCAGAGGTGAGTGACCTTCGGGGACCAGAGCAGCTCAGTGTCGAGGAAGCGGACTGCACCAGGGAGGGGAGCTGAGAGGTGAGCTTGCAGGAGGTGGTGGCCAGGCCCAGATCCTCCAGGACCTTGGGAGACCCAGTCAAGAGTGGGTTTTTTTTTTTTTTTTTTTTTGAGACAGGACAGCAGGCACCCCTCAAGCCTTCTCAGTCGGGGAGAATTGTGGCCAGATTTCCTGTTGAGAAAGGTAAGTCAGACTTCTGGTCATGGTGAACCAGGTTATTGTGACCAGCATTGTAGCTGAAGATAACTTTACAAGTTGAAATATCTCAATCTAATATATATTTTTTTCAAAGCATGAAAAACTTATCAAAGAGTAAGAAATCTTTAAACCAAACCTGAAGGAAAAACAAGAACTTAGAGAAAGGCATAGACATGGAGCCACTTGTGCCTAATGAGCTATTCTAAGCCCCAAAGAGCCATTCCTTTGCAATCTGTGAAGGTCACAGGGGACGGAAATAAAAGCCCAGGACCCATGGAATGTGGAAGTCTTATGGTTGGGCATGGTGGTTCATGCCTATGGTCCCAGCGCTTTGCGACGCCAACATGGGTGGATCATTTGAGCCCAGGAGTTCAAAACCAGCCTGGGCAACATGGCAAGATCCCGTCTCTACAAAAGAATACAAAAATTAGCCAGGCATGGTGGTGCACGACTGACGTCCCAGCTACTTGGGAGGCTGAGGTAGAAAGATCACCTGTGTTGCAGTGACCCTATATATATATATATACACACACACACATATGATTCTCCTTACAATTATCTGGAATCACAAGGGCTACATCCTCAGGGAGAAGGTAATCAGAAGTAGACCAGCCCTCCTGAGAAACTATAGCCTGAGTTTCTCAGATCTGAAGGCCTCAGATCTCCCAGGGAAAGTCAGGCTTGGGTTAAGCTGGGCCCAGACATGGTATATCGGAATATGTGATAGAAACAAGCAAACGAAATAATGCTCTCTGGGGAAAGGTCACTTCAGCCATGCTTTGAATTATCCTTGCACTTTAATTTTTCAAACACTATGACTAACACACAAAGAAAACTAGGCACACACACAAAAAGACACCATGAGAAAAAACAGACAGAAACAACAGAAGCATACCACCAAAAATTTCATATATTGGAATTAGCAGACACAGTCTGTAAAACAATTATGCTTATGATGTCTTCAAAAAGTAAAAACACAAGCTTAAGGTAACACCAGTGAACATAAAAGCTATGAAAAGTGACATAGTGAATTCGTAAAAGAACCAAATAGAGGCCCTAGAAATGAACATTATAATAATTGAAATTTAAAACTCAAAGATTTTGGCCAGGTATGGCGACTCATGCCTGTAATCCCAGCACTGTGGGAGGCCGGGAGGAGACAATCACCTGGGGTTAGGAGTTCAAGACCAGCCTGGCCAACATGGTGAAACTCCGTCTCTACTTAAAAAAAAAAGAAAAAAATTGGCTGGGTGTGGTGGTGCACACCTGTAGTCCCAGCTACTCAGGAGGCTGAGGCAGGAGAATCGCTTGAACCCGGGAGGCAGAGGCTGCAGTGAGCCAAGATCTTGCCACTGCACTACAGCCTGAGCAACAGAGCGAGACTCCATCTCAAAAAAGAAAAAAAAGCATGAGACTCAAGAGAAGGCGTACATGGGAGAGGATGGGCTTAGTGTTGGATGTGGCAGTCCCAGAAAATCAAGGCCATTGGTACCTGGAGGAAAGGAGGGTCTTCTGGGGAGAAAGAGACCAGTAGGTTGGAGGCAGATCTCACAAGGTGGCAGGCCTGCCAGGGGTGGCACTCACAGCTCCAGGGAACAGGGAGGGAAGGGATGGATGGGAAAGAACAGAGGCCAGGCAGGAAGGTGGGGGCCAGGCAGGCTCTTCCCTCCTGGAGCTCCAGCAACCAGCAGAGAGCTTAGCTCCTAACAGCTGTTCAGCAAACACTTTTTGAACAATTGAAGGGATGACTTCCCTGCACACAGTAGGCCATTGTCATGGGTGGTGATGGCGAGGCCAGAGCTTCCCTGGCCCCTTTTCCATCCCGGTACAGAGAGCAAGTCCTGGTTACCTGCTATCTTCCCCTTGATCCGAGATTCCCAAACCATAGTTATGCTTCTTGTAAACTCCAGTGGGTAGAGCGCAAAGTTGGGAAACTGAGGCAGCCAGGGACAAAGATTGCTGGGTAGAGCTTTTTGGATTTTTCTGGCAGGGGGAGAACCAGGCACCAACCCCTTTCACCTGCCTCCCTGCCACCCCCCCCCACCTGCAAAGAGCTCCTACAGCGAGAGATATATTCACATACACTCGAATCTCTTGTGTCACAAACAGAAAAGCCATCAGCTCAGCCTGCCTGCGTCCTCAGGGGTCCCACCTTCAGAGCTAAATGCACAGCCATTTAAGGATGCAGAGGCCCTGTCCTCCCAGGAGTGGAGAACCCCCAGGGGTCCCTGAAGCCTGCAAAATTGGGGAAACAAGCTTCTCGGAGCCCTCCCGCTCCCGCCTGCCTCGTGGCTGCTCATTTCTGCAGAATCTGGGGGCTGAGGCTCCGGCGTGTGACTCACCTCCCTCCCTCCCTTCCTCTCTCTGAGTAAATGTCAAGTAACATTAGTTATCCCGTCTCCCTCGGCAGCACCCCCCTCCCTGTTTTTGGCGGTGCTGTTTACCTCGGCAGGATCAATCAGCGTTCAGGGAGAAAATAGAAACCCTTTTAGATCCAATTAATGAAAATTGGGCAGCAGGAATATGCCTGTTTAAAATTTCACTACCTGGGCAGGGAAAGGACTGGAGATGAGGGAGGTGGGCCAGAATCAGGCCTGGGGCCCAGCGCTAGCAAGTCCCTGGACTCCTCCAGCATTCGGAAAATGAACCTCAATATCTGAAGGGGAGAGGGCTGGGAGGGGCCCCAGAACCAGGTCCTGGCCAAGCGCTGTCTGTGGGCACGGTGCTTCCAGAGCTGAAAACAGCTGTTGGGCTACGTCCTTGTAGGGCAAGCAGAAAAATGATTGTGGGGAGGGGGCAGGGGCACAGGGGAGGTTGAGGGGAGGGAAGGAGAATGAAAGTAGCTCCCACCACACAGGCTTGGCTTTCGGTGGGACCCCCTGCCCCGTGTTCCCAGGACCCCTAACCCCAGGGACACACTGTTTCATTTCAAAGTCCTGTGTCTCAGGAACTGTGCTGGTGACTGAGGCCTCCGCCACGAGACCTGGTCTCATGGTGAGCAGCCGTGGCTGTGTCCCCAGCTCAGCCACTGCTGGCTACATGATCTTGAACAAGCGGCTGGCCTTCGGAGCCACTTTTCCTTTGCATCTGTAACATGGGATGATCATGTGTGTGCCTCACGGGGCAACTGGGAGGGTGAAATGGGAAAAGGTGCAAAAAGTCCTTGGCATGGAGTCTGCCCTCCCCCAGAGCCTACTCGCCCACCCAGCATCCTCCCCACCCACCCCAGAACCTGTCCCTGCCGTCCCGGGGCTGCCCAGCTCCAGGAACTCCCAACTGCACATTTATGCCAGCAAAGACCCACAGCACTTAGAAATGCCTTTAGAGCGTGGGGCATCTGTGCCCTGGCTCATGGAACCATCCCCCTAGACTGCCCTATAAGGTGAGCCCTGTGACTCACCCATTTCATGGGAGAGGACAGACTTGAAGAGTTAGAGCAGCACCTGCAACGGGGCCGATGGCTCCAGGAAACGGTCCGGTTCTGCCTGACCCCGCCCCGCAGCAGCAGTGGCTCCCTGATCTTGGATGCTGCAGCTTTGAGGATCATGAACACCCACAGTTCCACCCCCGGGCCTAAGCTGCTGGGGCAGGGATGTGAGCTTCTTGCGTGCCCCACCTGTGGCAACAGGATGTGGTTTGAAAGGATGAAAGAATGAAGCTGACAGTCTTCAAAGCACTTACATATCCTTAAAGCGACTGTAGGCACTATTCCAGTGACCTCGCCTTTGGGCCTCACTTGACCTGTCTGTGGAATGGGAGCTGAAGCAAATGTGTCACATGCCTGCAGCTTCATCGCTGCATCCAGGCAAGCTGCAGGCAGGGGACAGACCCCAGCAGGCGCCTGGCCCCCTGCACCCACTGTGTGTCCTTCAGTTCACTTTCTGCATCCCCTACCCATCCCCTCACAACACAGTGACAACACAGCACCAACAGGAGTCCTCCCCAAAAGCCCGGGAGTTTGGGGTTGCCGGGGCAACCTCTACCAACGGGGACTGGGACGCTGGAGGGATGAAGGCTGCTTTCCATATACCCCTTGGAGGGACCCAGTAGGGATGGAGACCACCCTGCCCACAGTGGTGACCAGACCCATGACACCCTAACATGGGCTTCTCCTGCTCAGCCTCACTCTCCCACGCCCTCACACAGCCCCCTCGGAGCCCTTCCCTTTTGCACCTGAGCCTTCATCACAGGCTCTGTTTTCAGGGCAACCAGGCTAAGACAGGGATGAAAAATAGCAACAACAATAATGATTTCATGAGCCTGTGTGATGACCTCATGAGCTCATGGTGGCCCAAAAGGAGCCCGAGCACAGTGGGGAGTGGGAGGGGTGACAGACCTGGACTGGGGCAGGTGCTCAATGGACAGGTGCAGTCTCCCAGGCAGAGTGAGCATCCATTCATTCACTCCACCCACGCCAAGCATGGCCAAGCCAGGGCTCAGTCCCAAGAGTGGGACAGTTCCTGCCCTCGAGGACCATACTTTCATAGAACAGATGGGCAGGCCTACCAAGGGGTACACAGCCAAGTGACAGGGTCCATGTCCAAGTGGAACAGTGTGATGGGAGAGGAAAGGAGGGCCTTTTCTGAGTGAGGAAGGCGTCCAGACTGGGGGAAAGGAGGCCGGGCGGGAAAGGTGTTCCAGCAGAGGGAACAGTTGGAGCAAAGGACCTGAGACAGAGGATGGCATGGGGGTCGGGGCAGGGTGGGCAGGGATGAGGCTGGAGAGGCCCAGAGGCACGAGCTCCCAGCAGGCCATATCCCTGCCAACCAGGCCTACATTGGCTGTGGGGTGATGCCTGGTTTCTGGCACTGACAGAGGCACCAGGGCTCATGTGGCGCAGATGTCCCTCCACCCTGCCAGCAGCAGCTGGGACTTTTGTGGAAGGGCTTGGCTCCAGAGGGGTACACACAGGAGGGACCCCAGCTGTGTCCAGGTTCCGGTGGCTCTGCCAGGTTCAGAGAGGCCCAGCAGAGAAGGGAAGTAGCCTTGCCAGCCTAGGGCCCAGGCCCTGCCAAGGACCCAGCGTGGACAAGAGACCACGTCAGCAAAAGCCAGAATATCCTGTGCAGCTGTATGGCTCAACCTCACTCAGGCCGTTCCAGAAAATGGCCATGAGCACCTCCTGGGGCTCCGCACAGGTGGAGGATGTGGACGGTGCTCATCCATCTTCTCACACACAGTGAGTAGGCACCTTGGAGATGGGAGAGTGTTGAGTTAGCCAGGCTACATGACACTCTGCTGCAGGAACAAACAACCCCAAAATCTCAGTGGCTCAACATAACAGAAGTCTGTCTCTCAAGAAGGCTACATGGCTACTGCTCTGCTCCACATGGCCACTCAGGGATCCAGGCCCGGGGCTCCACCATCTTGTAGCTCCTCATCTGGAACAAGCGATCTCAGTCACTAGAACAGGGAAGAGACTACAGTGAAGTCAGCTCTGGTTCTTCTGTGCTTCAGCCCAGAGGGGATGCGTGTCCCTTCACCTCTCAGACCACTGGCCAGAGATGCAGAGGGGCTGGAAGCGAGACAGCAAAGATAAGATGGCTGGTGGCACAAGCAGTGAGGGGTGAAGTCTCAGGGTGGGTCCCAGATCTGGTGACCCTGGCCACACAACTCAATCTCTTGGAGTCTTGATCTCTACACCTATGACTCACCCATTTCATGGAAGTGAACAGACTTGGAAAGTCAGAACAGTGCCTACAATGAGATCAAACAAGCCAGGACATGACCTGGTTCTGCCTGACAGCCCCCGCCCTAAAGTAGGGATAAGGATGGTCTCTACCTCCCTGAATTGGAGTGAGGATGTAAGTAGAATTAGTAAAATTCTTCCCCCTGCACCAGGCCTGCAAATGGCTGTCCCTGTGTTTGTGGGTCTTCATCAGCATCTTTGACTGCAATGGTTATGAATGGGAACTATCAAAACATTGTATTGCATTTTTTCCCTTATTTTACAGCAACGAGTTGAAAAATGAAAGCAGACCACAAGCCAAAAGGGCGAAGGAGAGAGCAGCTCATTGGTGTCACATGACCGAGGGCAGACACCATGGAACCCCAAAGCTACCAGTCAGACTCTCCTTTGGGGATGCCCTGGCTGTAATCTGGACACTGTTCCCAAGGAGGTGACATTTAAACTAAGACCCAAAGACAATGGGAGGCTGATTGCACAGAAATCTGGGCATTCTCCCAAGAGCAATGGGCAATCCTAATGTTTGTCAACACTTCCTCCACCCTGCACTCCCACCCTCAGCCTCTCTAGATCTCCATTATAGCACCTACAATGCTCTGTTGGAATTGTTTCTCACATGTCTGTCTCCCCAACGAGACCAAGCTTCTACTGGCAAGGACCAGGTCTGACTCATCATTTTATACCCAGCTTCCAGTCCAGGACTCAGCACAAGATGGGCCTCAACAAGTCTTAGCTGAAGAAAAAGAGATGAGTGAATAGATATGAATGGATGGATGGGTGCATGGAGAGATGGATGAGTGACAAAATGGATGGATGGATGGATGGATGGATGGATGGATGGATGGATGGATGGACAGACGATGGATGGATGAGAGGATAGATGGACGAATGGATAAATGGATGGGTGGGTAGGTGGATGAATAGTAGGATAAATGGATGGATGGATGAATGGATGGATGGATGGATGGATGGATGGATGGATGGATAGATGGATGGATGGACAGATGGATGGATGGATGAGGATAAATGAGAGGATAGATGAATGAATGAATGGATAGATGGTGGGTAGGTGGCTGGCTGGCTCTGGGATGGCTGGCTGACTGATGGCTGGCTGGCTGGCTGGCTGGCTGGATGGCTGGATGAGCGGCTCGATGCCTGCCTGCCTGCCTGCCTGCTGCCTGCCTGTGTGGGTGGGTCGGTCGCTGGCTCCGCGGCTGGC
>NW_022143178.1:0-17387 GCF_007565055.1 Rhinopithecus roxellana | reverse complement strand
TTCTGTTTTTCTTTCTTTCTTTTTTCTTTTCTTTCTTTCTTTCTTTCTTTCTTTCTTTCTTTTCTCTTTCTTTCTTCTTTCTTCTTTCTTTCTTTCTTTCGTCTCTCTCTTCTCTCTCTCTCTCTCCTCTCTTTCCTTTCTTTTCTTTCTTTTTTTTTTTTTTTTTCCTTTCTTTCTTCTTTTCTTCCTTCCTCTTCCTTCCTTCCTTCCTTCCTTCCTTCCTTCCTTCCTTCCTCCTTCCTTCCTTCCTTCCTTCCTTCCTCCTTCTTTTCTTTCTTTTCTTTTCTTTCTTTTCTTTCTTTTCTTTCTTCCTTTCTTCCTTTCTTTCTTTCTTTCTTTCTTTTGAGATGGAGTCTTGCTGTGTTGTCCAGGCTGCAGTGCAGTGGCATGATCTTGGCTCACTGCAAGCTCCACCTCCCGGGTTCATGCCATTCTCCTGCCTCAGCCTCCCGAGAAGCTGGGACCACAGGCGCCTGCCACCATGCCTAGCTATTTTTTGTATTTTTAGTAGAGACAGGGTTTCACCATGTTAGCCAGGATTGTCTCGATCTCCTGACCTTGTGATCCACGTGCCTCAGCCTCCCAAAGTGCTAGGATTACAGGTGTGAGCCACTGTGCCCGGCCTCTTTTCATTTTTTGAGACAGGGTCTCTTCTCTGTCACCCAGGCTGGAGTGCAGTGATGCAATCTTGGCTCACTGCAGCCTCAACCTCCTGGGCTCAAGTGATCCTCCCACCTCAGCCTCCTGAGTATCAGACCACAGGTGCATATCACCATGCCTGGCTAATTTTTAATTGTTTGTGGAGATAGGGTCTTGCTATATTGCCCAGGCTGGTCTTGAACTCTTGGGCTCAGGCAATCCTCCTACCTCAGCCTCCCAAAGTGCTGGGATTACAAGTGTGAGCCACTGCACCCAAATAGTGTTTATACATTTCTATCTTCACCTTGCTCATATAACGAATTCCCTGGTGTCACTGCTCCAACTAGGGAGAGCAGAGAGCTTATTAGGACACCAAATTTATTACCCTCTTTGCTGTATCTGAAAACTTCAAGTGAATACTGTAAGTATCCCTCTGTATCTGGGGATACAGAAGGAGTTTCTAAGAATAAACCATTCGACAATTTGGGGTTCTGTGAGGTTGAGCATGTGGAGTCTAAGTATCACGGATTTGAGACTCTTCTCTAAAAGCATTCCTTATCTTGCATGTCCACTCTGTCTAGCCCAGTCCCTTAATGGTCTTGGACTAATTAGAAGGGAACAGAAGCAGATGTATTATGTGTAACTTTTGCACCAACATGGAAGGATAAGAAAAAGATCTTAATAATAAGTCAAACACATACAAAAAACCCTGGAGAATATTCTAGTAGTGTGCTACTTTAGGACCAAGATATATGTGGAGATCTCCTGGTGGCAAAAGTCAAGACTGGCTTCTTTGTTCTATTTAACTTGCCCTGGACATGGGGCTTTAGCCCTGAATTCTTGGCACATCCCTCATGGACTACTCCCCACCTTCAGGTCAGCAGGAACATCTCTCCTAGACCCTTTTCTTTGTTTTCCTTCACCCTGCTTTACCTCCTCCCACACCTTGGTTTTGTTTTGTTTTGAGACAGAGTTTCACTCTTGTCCCCGAGGCTGGAGTGCAATGGTGCAATCTCAGCTCACTGCAACCTCTGCCTCCCAGGTTCAAATGATTCTCCTGCCTCAGCCTCCTGAGTAGCTGGGACTGCAGGTGCCCACCACCATGCCCAGCTATTTTTTGTATTTTTAGTAGAGATGGGGTTTCACCATGTTGGCCAGGCTGGTCTCAAATTCTTGACCTGAGGTGATCCACCTGCCTCGACCTCCCAAAGCACTGGGATTACAGGGGTGAGTCACCGCATCTGGCCCACACTTTGGTTTTGTTAATAACTTCCCCTATATTTGAATTGTATTTCCCGATTCTTCTAGGTAGGGCAGGACTCACTGGGGCCCTAGCTGGAGGGCTGTTTTCTTGCCTGAGTGTGTTGATGTCAGTGCCCTGGGGTTGGGTACACCCTCTTCACATCACACTAGCAATACTTATTTTCAGTCACACATTATCAGCTGGCTGAATCTTTCCCAGTCTACCACCAAAGGCTGGATTTTTGTCACATTTCTCTTACATCCTTCTAAAATGCCCACATTCCATAGCAAGACCTGATGGCTGATCTACAGATACTCACTCTACATGCATAAGCCATTACTGTTTTTCTACCTCAAAGTATTATGTCAGAGGCATACAACAATCAGAGGGGAAATTCATTCTTTTTTTTTTCAACTTAGTTTTATATGAAGAGAGGTGGCTATTTTTGCCCCCTTGTAACCAAACAGAAAACAATCAGCTGAGACTCCCATCTAAATGTCAATAAATGGGAGTCAGCAGGGGTTGTTAATGGAAAGGTCTAGGAAATCTGTCTTCTCTTTTAGCTCCACTGTCTTTTCAGCTCTGGGAGTAGAGTTTCTAGCAAGTTCTACTAAATCCCTTGGTAGCAAATTTCCCTGAAAAGGATATTTTGTTCCCCAACGGAAATGTACTTCAGTGAAACTAGGTCCCAGGATTCCTCCTTAGTGGGAATAGGTTTCAGCTGGGAGCCCCAGGCTCTCTGGTCAACATGGACCATAGACTTTGAAGTAGCATCTAAAAGGATCCATCGCCATAGACAGTCTGTTTAGATCTAGATTTAGTTCTATTCTGATTCTAGAAGTTGGCTAGTTTCTATCAAATTCTGCCAGGCTGCCATTATAGGAAAGATTTCCCTTTGAACGTCCTTATTATAGGTAGATAATGTGGAAGAAATGAGGATGGGGTTTAGGGAAGTTCCCACTCTTTAACCCTAAGGCTGCTAATTTGACCTTAGCAGCTGAAGGTATCCTGTCCTAACTGTGAATCACACAGGTCGTTCCATGTGAATAGTTTACATACCACTTATTTTTCTAGGTTTCTTTTCTACTACCATAAGTCATGTGAAATAAATATATTGCCAATGACAAAAACAAATTCTTTTTTTTAAATTTCATTTTCGAGAAACAGAGTCTTGCTCTGTCACCCAGGCTGGAGTGCAGTGGTGAGATCATAGCTCACTGGAGCTTCAACCTCCTGGGCTCAAGCAATCCTCCTGCCTCAGCTTCTTGAGTAGCTAGTACTATAGGCACATACCACTGTGCCCAGCTAATTAATTTTTATTTTTCTGAAATGCGGTCTTGCTGTGTTGCCAGGCTGGTCTCAAACTCCTGGGTTCAAGCAATCCTCCTCACTTAGCCTCCAAAGTGTTGGATTACAAGTGTGAGCCACTGCACTCCATCAAAAAAAAATTCTTAATATGGTCTATTTAATCATCATGTTCTCTGAAAGAGAACATTCTTCTAAAATGCTCTGTAAAGTTTAGTGTTCTTAAAATCCTATTCAGTGCTATTTTTCTTTTGTCCGGTCCTTATCCTTTCACACTTTCTCCCAGCTAGCAGCATTTGTTTTTCTCTTTCTTCCACCCTCCACATGATTCAGTTGAGGTGAATCAGCCACACCTTTTTTCCATTCTTGGTTCTCTCTGATGGAGACTGCTTGCCATGAGACCCATCTTGGGAGCCTGTGATGGATAATGTTTAGAAGTGACTGAGATGATACTAATTCATATCACTGCTCCAACTGGACACTTGGCAGGATGAGCTGAACCCCACAGCAGTGCCCATGATCTCTCTACCCCACAACCTTCTCAGAAATGTTAGACTTAACACAATGCATTACACCTGAGGGGTGTTCTCAGCACTCAATATCAGGGGGCTTAAACTTTCAGGCTGATTGAGGGCACATGGCCTCGTACCTTTCAGAGATTTGAAAGGAAGTGACCCTCCACCACCACCGGAATGGCCCTCCATCTGCCTGTACTTACATCTCTGCCTGTGGAACCACCATCTTCTGAGGAGAGGGCCTGGTGCTCAAGAGTGGGTCATTCTTGAGGGAGGAAATGGGAGGCATCAAGTAGGGGTGAGCCTAACGACAGACAAGATCCTGCTGGCCCAGGTCTATGGTCAGAGGACTTTCTTTCTCTGGACATTTTGTCCCACATTAAGAATAGTAATAGCAGGCCAGGTGAAGTGGCTCACGACTGTAATCCCAGAACTTTGGGAGGCTGAGGTGGGTGGATCACCTGAGGTCAGGAGTTTGAGACCAACGTAAACAACATGGTGAAACACCGTCTCTATTAAAAATACAAAAATTAGCCAGGCGTGGTGGCGCATGCCTGTAATCCCAGCTACTCAGGAAGCTGAGACAGGAGAATCGCTTGAACTTGGGAGGCAGAGGTTGCAGTGAGCCAAGATCGTGCCACTGCACTCCAGCCTGGGCGACAGAGTGAGGCTCCATCTAAAAAAAAATATAGTAATAGCTAACGTGGATAGTGCCTACACTGAACCAGGCCATGTTCTAAGTTCTTCACGTACCTAGTAAACTCAAGCCTCTTAACTCCAACACTAAAGAGAGCTTTATGAGAGAGAGAAACCTCAAGTCCATGATCTCACCCAAGAATCATTTGAAAACAATCCATCCATTTTTTTAAAAAAATTTATATTTTATTTATTTATTTATTTATTTGTTTGTTTATTTATTTTTAGATGAAGTCTAGCTTTGTAGCCCAGTGGCGTGATCTTGGCTCACTGCAACCTCTGCCACCTGTGTTCAAGCGATTCTCTTGCCTCAGCCTCCGGGGTAGCTGGGATTACAGGTGTGAGCCACAGGACCAAGCTAATTTTTTTTGTATTTTAGTAGAGACGGAGTTTCACCATGTAGGCCAGGCTGGTCTTGAACTTCTGACTTCAGGTAATACTCCCACCTCGACCTCTCAATGTGCTAGGATTACAGGTGTGAGTCACTGCCCTGGTCCCATTTTTGTTTTTTAAATTCTGAATAAAGTATGCAGGCTGTCTGGGTTGTTTTCCTTGGCATTTCTACAGGACACTCATGCTGAAACCAGCCAAACAGCACAGTCCTGACTGGTTGAATGTAGACTCAATGCAGCCCTAGGTGCCTCCCCATACCTCTCTTTCCTTAGAGTGCCCTGCGCACCTTTACCATTCCCATGTACCTACCTACATGCAGCTCTGTTGCCACTATAGTGGAACATCTGTTACCTCTGATTTATATGGTGATGTGATTTATTTTTTTTAAATGAAACAAATATTTATTTATTTATTTTGTTCACCCAGCCTGGAGTGCAGTGGCATGATCTGAGCTCACTGTAACCTCCACATCCAGTGTTCAAGTGATTCTCCTGCCTCAGCCTCCCGAGTAGCTGGGATTACAGGTGCCACCACCATGTCTGGCTAATTTTGTATTTTAGTAGAGATGGGGTTTCACCACATTGGCCAGCTGGGCTTGAACTCCTGACCTCAGGTGATCTGCCTGCCTTGACTTCCCAAAGTGCTAGGATTACAGGTGTGAGCCACTGCCCCCAGCCATGGTGATGTAATTTAGATAAAGCAGAGTATTATCAAAAACAGTTCAACAATCCCAGACAGTAACTTTTCAAAATGTAACCACAGCATGCATTTTCAATACTTAATTGCTTAAAAAAATTCTCTTCTTCCCCATCCTTGGATGATATTACAAAGCCCTCCTCTAATGCTTTAGAATGCCTCCTTAAAGCTCTTCTTCATACAATTCAAATAAAGACATGACAGTATACTCCAGGAAGTCATCTGTCCCTCATAGCCAGCAGTCTAGATGTCATTTTCAGCTCAGCTGGTGTTCTTCATCTACCGGACTGTTTAGCTTTTGGCTGAATGAAAACAGTAATATGTTTGAGAAATGAAGCATCCATTTCCTTCCTCTGACTGGGTAGTACATAGCTTATTTCCAATGAGTCCCTTCTGTTCTGTCCCCCTTTGTCCTTATCAGCATGAGTTTCTCTGCTTGTGTGCTTCTTCATGCATACAGTCTTAGATTTGTGGATATCAATGCACACAGATACATTCCTCTTCGGTAAACAATACTAATTTGCCTGCTTCTTTTCAAGAGGCAATACTACTCCATCATTGTATCAGTTAAGATACGTTTGATACTGATTAACAAAAAATCTAACTCAAACTCGGGTAAGCAATAAAAATGATCTACTTGTTCATATAAAATAAAAACAAGAATTAGTCTGAGCCCTAGATAAGGCTTGGTCTAGCAGCTCAGTAATAAAACCTGTGATTTAGCTGCTTTTATGTTTTATCCCAAAGTGTTAAGAATGTCTTTTGACTGCTTCCAGTGGCTGTGTTCACAACTAGCGGTACGATAGAATTCCTCTGTGGATTTATGGTAAAAGGAAAGAAGTTCTTTCCCTAAAGGCTTTAACACACACTTTCTTCTGTCTCAATGTCCAGCTGGGTCACACACCCATCTCTAGGCAATCAGTTTTGGCGAGTAGATGGTATATGCTGAATAACTTTATCAAAAGACAAAATTACCACACATGTAGTTTAAGGATCTATTTACGATTCTAGAGTCAAGCAAGACCTCATTCTGTTTTATAGAATGAGTGCTCTGATGGGCTGTGCAGAGGGAGTTGGCATTGTAGGAAGAAAAGGGCTGAAGAAAGCAGAAAAAGAGAACAAAAAGTGGATTGATCATTTCAAAGTTACTTTCCTGACGAGTTAAAACAGAAGGGACTTCTTTATTATGTACAGTTAAACCAGGCCCCTTCTATAAATTGTTGTTGTAAATCTTCTGTTTTCGGAAAACTGCCTTGTTTCAGAGTTCAGTTTGATTACGTTGCACGTAGCACAATTGGCTCCATTTTGGTTTGGTCTGGTCTTTCAGGGCCTTCTGAAGGAGCTCCATCTAAAATAATAACCTCCCCTAAAATTTGTTTAACAGCTTAAACTAATCAGGGCCCACCTCCATAAATGGGGGTGAGATCCGCTTTTGCTAATCACAGAGGCTATGTTGAAGAAGGTACTTTCACCAGGAGGAAAAAGGGCTTGGATTCATCAAACTGTCCTACAATGACTATATTCCCATCATACATCTAATCCCACTAGTAATCAGGAAAGCCTGTGAAGTCGTATTTACCAAATTTTGGAAGCTCCTGTTTCAAATGCACTTCGTATATTTCTTGTATTATTTGCATTGTTGTGCACAGATATCTGAGGCCTTAAGCACTCTTACTGGATCGCTTCTAAACTCTTTTCTTGTGTGGATGACTGGGTCCTGAACCAAGTGCTTTATGTGTTTATGCATTAGAATTTCACGAAAAGCCTAGGTGCCATCAACTTCTTTTTGCAGAGGAAAACAAAAGTTAACTAATTTGCCCAGTGTCATACACTTAGTAAGTGAACTCAAAATTTAAGCTGAGGCAGTCTCTCTTTAAAACCTGAAGTATTATAGGCAACACCATAACACCTACCATCTCTCTGATGTGCTGAGGCTGACCAAAAGTGCTAAGACATCAACATGCACTGTTTTAGTTTACACTAAAAAAGAAATGAAGAGATGGTGGCGTGCACCTGTAATCCCAGCTACTCGGGAGGCTGAGGCAGGAGAATCACTTGAACCCGGGAAGCAGAGATTGCAGTGAGCTGAGATCATACCATTGCACTCCAGCCTGAGCAACAGAGCAAGACTCTGTCTCAAAAGAAAAAAAAAAAAAAAAAAGGAAAAGAAAAAGAAAGTTATAACTTATCATTTGGGACTAATAATTCGGTGTTAGGAAATAACAGAGAAAATGGACCTCTTTTATCCCTGAATTCCTTTTCACCTTTTCTGTCAAGGACAGAGATCTTTGGCCTAAAAGAGTCATTCAAATCCTAGCAATAGAGAATAGATTTTGAAAATAAGTAAAGACATTATGGGAGGAAACCCAGCCACTTCCATGAGTTTATGTCCTCTTGCTCAGATGAATTAAATGTTGGAAACTGAGAGAAGCTGTGACTGATTCAGACTGCTGAAGGAACTACAGTGATCTATCACAACAGGAATGGCTCCTGCAGGCTAGGTACTGGCAAGAGTAGTTGAACAACAACAAAAAAAGCACTTCTAAAGATAAATAAATAAATATACCAACTGAAGAGGTTGCTGTTGATTGTGGGTAAGCTCTATAGTAGCTTATCGAAAGCAAATTTATCAGTACTTAGAAAAGGAAACAGGATTTTCACACAAAAATAGCAGACCGCACCCAGCCCTTCGTTGCCATTTTTATACAAAGCTAAATTCTCTACCTGATGATTTGCATTTTGCTTTGTTGTTGCTGTTGTTGTTGTTGTTGTTGCTTTGTTTACTGTTGCAATACTATATTTTGGAGATACTTCCCCCCGGTGTGTAGACAGTGTCTTCATTTTTTCCTCCAGCCACCTAGAATTCCATTGTATGCATATACATATTTTATTTAATCAATCCCCTATTGATTGATATTTTTTATATGCTCTCAACTTTACAAACCAAGTCACAATGAATACCTTTGCATATATGTGATTTTACAAATATTCAAGTACTTCTTTAGAAATACTTAGAAATTATACTTTAGAAGTATAACTTCCCAGAAATGGTAAGACGTACCAAAAGGATATATATATCTGGAATTTTAAAAGTTAATGCCAAATAAACTTCCATAGACACGGTACTAATTTATAATTTCACTACAAATGTATGATATTGCCTGTATACCCATATCCTTATCATACAGATTCTTACCAAACTAGGGGACTTTTGAAAAAATAATAGGTTAACATAGTATTTCAGTGAGTTTTAATGTGCATTTACTTATTTATTTTTGTGAGACAAGGTATCACTTTATTGTCCATGCTGGAGTACGGTGATTGTAAGCACAGCTCACTGCAGCCTTAACCTCCTAGGCTCAAGCAATCCTCCCATCTCAGCCTCTCGAGTAGCTGGGACTATAGGCATGCACTGCCATGCCCAATTGATTTTAAATTTTCTTTTTTTTTTACTTTTTGGTGAGATGGAGTCTTGTTCTTGTCACCCAGACTTGGGTGCAGTGGCGCAATCTCGTCTCACTGCAACCTCCGCCTCCTGGGTTCAAGCAGTTCTCCTGCCTCAGCTTCCCAAGTAGCTGGGATTATAGACACCCACCACCACACGCGGCTAATTGTTGTATTTTTAGTAGAGACAGGGTTTCACCATGTTGGTCAGGCTGCTTTCGAACTCCTGACCTCAGTTGATCCACCCGTCTTGGCCTCCCAAAGTGCTGGGATTACAGGTATAAGCCACGGCGCGCAGACTGATTTTAAATTTTCTGTAGAGACGGTCTCACTGTGTTGCCCAAGCTGGTCTTGAACTCCTGAGCGCAAGGGATCCTCCTAGCCTCAGCTTCCCAAAGTGTTGGGATTAAAGGCATAAGCCACCACACTCAGCCTTATTTTGCATTTATTTTATCATCTTTGAGTTTAAGAACCAGTAGAATTTTCTTTCCAATGAACTGTTTATATTCCTTGTCCATTTATTTTTCTGTTGGGTTATTAATCTTTGCAGATCAATTTTATTTATTAGAGCGATTAACTTTAAATAGTGACATTTATTTTTCTTCAATTTATTGTATGTATTTTGGTTTGATTATGATATCTCTTATGTGGAAATTAATTTTTTAATGAAATTAGATATATCAACATTTTCTTTTTGGCTTCTGGATTTTGACTTATGTTTGGAAAAGCAATTGTTTATGAAATGATGAAGGATCCAATATTTTGTTCTATTATTTTATAGTTTAATTTTCACATTTAACATTTGATTTATATAGATTTATTTCCTGATGGATGGAGTGATCAATGAATCTAACCTTCATAGAAGGGTACCCATTTTTTTTTAAAACATCATTTATTGGAAGGTGTGCCCTTTTCCCAGTCATTTGGGACTATCCTTATCATATACTTAATTTCTCTTTTGCAGATCTATTTTTGTGCATCCTATTTGTTTAATTTGTTTTTTCTGTTATTCAGGCACAATTGCTATATTGTTTTATTTATGAATGCAATATAACATGTTTTATTCATAACATCTGGTAAAGCTATTTCACCTTCATTTTTTATTTTTATTTTTCAGAATTTTTCTTTTACAGCTGCCTAGAATTTCCCTGTATGGATATACTTAATTTGTTTAACAAATCTCTTATTGATGCACACATGTTTATAGTCTTTGAATTTTACAAACAACGCCGCATATATGTGATTTTACAAATTCAAATATTTAAATAAATAATAATGAAATAAATAAAATGCTTTATTTTTCCATGTGTAGTTTAGATTCACCTTGAAGAGTTAAAAAATATTGGTGTTTTATTGAGATTTCTCTAAGTTTATAAATTAACTTATGGAGAACTGACATTTGTGATGCTGACCCTTTGTTAAAGAAAATCTGAGGCACAATTTTATTTTATTTTATTTATTTATTTATTTTATTGAGACAGGCTCTTTCTCTGTCACCCAGGCTTGAGTGCAGTGGTGATCAAAGCTCACAGCAGCCTCAAACTCCTGGGCTCAAGCAATCCTCCCACCTCATCCTTCTGAGTATCTAAGACTATGGGTGTGCACCACCAAGACCAGCTAAAATATTTTAAAGAATTTATTTGAGTTAGAAGCAATTTATGAATTAGACAACACCAGACCAAAAAGGTTCAGCTTTCTGGTAACAAATTGTCAGGGGCAACTATTTGCAGGATAAGTGTGGAAGCAAAATAAATTATTTGATTGGTTTCAGTTTATACGATTGCCTTATTTGTTCTATCACCTTGGAAGGTCCTCAGTTATATAATTATTAATTTGTTGGCTACTTCTAATAGATTGAGCTTAAATTCTGTTTTTGCTCAACACAGACCTATGTACTTCTGTCTGTCCATTTGATATCTTATGTACTGAGAGAGTAAAATTAAATTTACTGATAGCTATTTCTATTTCTCCTGCATCTTTTATGCTTTTTGCTACGTATATATTGATACCATGTTATTTAGTTCATATTGGTTTTTAACTTTTAAAATTATATACTATATATATGTTTTAAAATATGTATATGTTTTTATATATGCACACAAAGAAAGAGAGAAATGCATTCATCATATGTGCACAGTTTGATGAATTATTTCATCAAATGAACACACCTGAGTAATCACCATCAAAATAACAATAGAATATTACCAGACAGTGCTTGGCTTCCCAGATTATTTCTTTTTTTTCACATCGAGGTTTAGTAACTTTACTGGGTAGGATACGTCTCAGTGTTTTGGGCCAATGTTCTCTGGCACATAGTGAACTCTTAAAATGTACATCAGGGAAGTTCCTTGAAACATATCTTTTTTATTGGCTCCATTTTCCTATTCTGTTCTTTTACTTTTGGAAATACAGTTATGTCTGGGTGAATCTCTTGCTGTCTTCTTTTTCTGTTTTTTAATTTTATTTATAGAGACAGGGTCTTACTGTGTTGCCCAGGCTAGTCTCGAACTCCTGGGCTCAAGTAATCCCCCTGCCTCTGCCTCCCAAAGTGCTGGATTACAGGCGTCAGTAATCTCACCCCAGCTCTTGCTGTCTTCTATATTATTTTTTTCTAATTTATTTAGTTCTTTGTTCCCTCTTATTCTGCTGATTTTTTCCATTTCTATCTTCTTTGCCTCTTGCTGTGTTTTCTGTATATTCTTTAACCCTCTGCTTTTCTTTTGATTTGCCTTCACTTTCATTATATTTTTTTCTTCTACTTACTTCCTGACATTTCTCAAGTTATATTTCTTTTCCATCTGTTCTTTTTGTCATTTCTTTTTTCAAGTTTTTCATTTTTTTCCTTAAGACTTTCTTTCATTAAGGAATTGACTCGTTAAGCTTTTGGTACAATTCATAGTGAAATATATGATCATAACTTTCATCTGCAGTTGATTTTTTTGTTGTAAATTCTCTCTTAGTTTCTAAGTTTTGCTACCGTTTTCCTCCTCTATATTTTACAGTATCTTCATATCATTCCTTTACTAGTTTATTTTTAATTCATACATTATTGATTTACTGCGGTTTTCCCTGGATCTGCCGTGTATATTAGAGTATGTAAGGAGGCGCATGCATATCGTTCCAGGCCAGCTGGTTATCACAGCACGAAGATTCTGTCATGCACCATTGCCGTGACTTTTGGTGACAACTGAATTTCAGAATTCAGTGCTAGGACAGGAAATTATGTTACATTTTGATAGGGGCAGAAAACTGAAAATTCTTTTGTTCTTCTTTCCTCTGCTTCTTAGCACACTGTCTTGAGGTATGGAAAAACATGTTTGGTCTCTGTGTGCTGCGCATATAGATAGATGTCTGTGTGTGCACGTGCATTTCACCATGTAATAGCAGGACAGAAAAAGGCAGAAATATGCCAGTATTTGGTTGGTTATTTCCTTTTTACCAATTTTAAAGAAGCAGATAGACTTTTGGTTATGGCTAAAGGACCATGGAGACAAAGTCAATAACAGACAAATCTTAATTTCCCCTCCCCTTTCAGTTTATATCTCAATGGTTACAAACTTAAGATGGGCATACTGAACTTTGAAGTTTTTGAAGTAACATACAGTGCTGAGACGTAAATAATCATATGTGGCTAGAAGTGAATTAAAAACACAGAATAGATGGCTATATTGATTTTTGCCCTAAATAGTGATAAAATGACTGTACTTGATTTTTATGGAATAAACTATTTGAGTGATCAGATTTAAAAGTGTCACTGCCTTTTGTTATGATGCGTTTATGCTGTAATCACAGAATTCAGGGTTCCAATTCAATTTTTTTCTCATTAAATTTCACAAGGGGCAGGCGCAGTGGCTCACGCCTGTAATCCCAACACTTTCGGAGGCCAAGACGGGTGGATCACCTTAGGTCAGGAGTTCAAGACCAGCCTGGCCTACATGGTGAAACCCTGTCTCTACTAAAAATTCAAAAAATTAACCAGGCATGATGGCCAGCACCTGTAATCCCAGGTACTTGGGAGTCTGAGGCAGGAGAATTACTTGAACCTGGGAGGCGGAGCTTGCAGTGATCCAAGTTAGTGCCATTGCACTCCAGCCTGGGCAACAAGAGCAAGACTCCGTTTAAAAAAAAAAAAAAAAAAAAATTCACATGGAAGCCAAAACAAAATTATCTACTTACTTAAAACAATAGCTTTTCAAATTTAAGAAATATTTTTGACTAATGCATTGTATAAGTCAAGTATTTTTACCTGATATTGCATTAATTATAAAACATTGTGCTAAGTGGCTTAGGACCACAAATATAAAAAAGTAGTGTCTCTTCCTTCCTGAACTCATAATTTACTAGGGATGATAAATACATCTAAAAATAATTTGCATAAAGTGTAGGTATGAATAAATGAGAAAACTAATTCTGGTTAGAGAATCAGAGAAGACTTTTCTTCTCTGGGGGAATGTGGATAGGGAAGGGTAGGTATTGCAAAGTAGACTTAAGGGATAAGTTCTCTAAAATTATTTTTGGGTTTTGGGGTCTGCTGGAGGTCTGGTGAGTATGTCCAGAAAGACTTGAGACAGAGGTTTATAACATGTGAGACATTCTTGATAAGTAGACCTCGAATTTTTGAACTTTAAAGGATCATAGTGCTCATTAAGATCATTTTGTAAATGAAGAAACTGAGGACAAGAGGAATTAATTAATTCCCCCAGTGTCTGAGAGTTATTGGAGACTATGCTGAGACACTGTACCCTATCTTTAAAAAGAAAGAAAAATATGACTAGGCAGTTAGCAGTAAAAGATAAGCAAAGGCTTATAAAGTTTAATAATATATGGTGTTGGGGAAGATGTGGAGAAAATATACATTCCTGGAAACATAATCTGTATCAACTTCTGCAGAGGGTAGCTGAGCCATACATATCAAAATTATAAACCAACATATCTTTTTCTTTTCTTTTCTTTTTTTTTTTTGAGACAGGGTCTCACTCTGTCGCCCAGGCTAGAGCGCAGTGGCATGATCTTGGCTCACCGCAACCTCCGCCTCCTGAATTTGGGCAATTCTCGTGCCTCGGCCTCCCCAGTAGCTGGGACTGCAGGTGCATGCCACCATGCCCAGTTAATTTTTGTATTTTTAGTAGAGATGGGGTTTCTCCATGTCAGCCATGTTCGTCTCGAACTCCTGGCCTCAAGTGATTTGCCCATCTTGGCCTCCCAGAGTGCTAGGATTACAGGTATAAGACAGGCCTGACTAGCAATTCTATTACCAGGAATTTATCCTAGAGATCCAGTTACACATGGGTAAATGATATATATATATAGATATATATATTCATTTTTATTGTTTTTATTATCAAAAGGGTTAGAAACAACCTAATGTATATCAGTAGGAACTGGTTTAATAAGATACATTTATAGAATGCACCTATAAAACACCAAAAAGACTTTTGTGTATGGACATGGAATCATCTCCAAGATATATTGATTATTAAAGTGGAAAAAAAAGTAAAGTAACAAATAGAATATAGATTGCCACCATATTCCTCAAAAGAGAGGAGAAAAAGATAAATTCAACTTATAATGTTGATTGACTCTAGAGAGAGAACTGGGTGACTGGAAGACAGAGATAAATAGGTATTTTTCATTGTGTTAAAATATGAGTAATTAAAAAAAATCGAAGAAAACCAAGTGAGTATCCCAACAATGACTGATGAACACAAGCTTATGATGAGAGTTCAGAATTTCAATACAGGTATTACTGAAAAATTCAGGAAATCACCAGCAATTTCTCACTTTGGACTCAGTAAGTCATAAGTAAGTGGAAGAAGCTCAAAATGGACAAAGAAAAAGTAACTGGGCAGGGCGCGGTGGCTCAAGCCTGTAATCCCAGCACTTTGGAGAGGCCGAGGTGGGCGGATCACAAGGTCAGGAGATCGAGACCATCCTAGCTAACACGGTGAAACCCCGTCTCTACTAAAAAATACAAAAAACTAGCCGGGCGAGGTGGCGGGTACCTGTAGTCCCAGCTACTCGGGAGGCTGAGGCAGGAGAATGGCATGAACCCGGGAGGCGGAGCTTGCAGTGAGCTGAGATCTGGCCAGTGCACTCCAGCTTGGGTGACAGAGCGAGACTCTGTCTCAAAAAAAAAAAAAAAAAAAAAAAAAAAAAAAAAAAGAAAAGTAACTGAAGGGCTGGGCACGGTGGCTCATATCTGTAATCCCAGCACTTTGGGAGGCTAAAGTGGGAGGATTACAAGGTCAGGAGTTCCAGACCAGCCTGGCCAACATGGTGAAACTCTATCTCTACTAAAATACAAAAATTAGCTGGGTGTGGTGGCGGGCACCTGTAGTCCCCGGAGGCTGAGACAGAAGGCGGAGGTTGCCATGAGCCAAGATTGCACACTGTACTTCAGCCTGGGCAACAGAGCAAAGCTCCGTCTTGAAAGAAAGAAAAGAAAAGAAAAGCAACTGAAATGCTTTGGAATCCTTGGATAATCTCACCTAGCCTTCCTTCTCCACATTTTATTTGTTAATATAAATATAGTGGTCATATCATCAACAACAACGACAACAAAAAACAAAACCACAAAAACAAACAAAACAAACAAGAAAAAAAGAAAGAGTAGGTAGAAGCAAGGACATTAGTTAGGTAAAATCTGGGTTATTGTAAGAAATCCCACTTCAATTCCATTTTGAGGTCTCACAATGCCCTGGGTAGCTAGAATGTTTTGTGAAATGTTTATCTACACTTCTATTTTAAGGAACTATATAGACATGCAGGGAAATAGAAGTGTTTATGGGCTATGTTTGCTCTGTGGGAGCACTGGCATGAATAACAGAACCAAGACCTGCATATCTAATGTGATGGTGTAGCTTTGCCCTCTTGTCACCCTGGCCATATACTATATTTATTGCTTCTACTCTTTGGGACTTGTACAATAAGGTCACTCCTCCAAGGTCACTCTTCGGAAAGGAAAAGGATTCTAAAGCAAATTAGTACTTTATGCAGACATAAATCAACACATGTAATTTAATGATCAGATTGAAACTCATTTCTGTGGATTTCATTCAATATCAGCACGTAAGTACAGCCTTTCATATTTTACACTTTTTCTCCTCTTTAAAACTGAATATATTTCAAGTTCATCTTTTGTCTAAGCAATCAATTCTCAGGAAAACTGGCCGTCAAGTCTACTGCTTGAAGAAAAATAAAAAGAGAAGAATATCAATAAGCTTCCTGCTGCATTGTCCTTTATAAATGTCAAATTTATGCCTGTATGCCTGGTATCTATTTTCTGAAGCTAAGCAGTTGGCCTCCAGAGGGTAAAAAAAAAAAAAAGCCCATGAACCAGCCACTTTAGAAATCTTGGCATTTACCTCTGGGACCAGTTAATTAGCTTCTTGGATTTGCTCATTTGAATTAAAGACAAATTAGGATAAAGAATTATTACATTAATGGCATTATATTTCTGATTTTAAGTCTTGCTTGATATGATCGATTTCAAGTCTAGCAGCCAGAAAGCAGGATGCACAATTAAGACAATAGAGCGATTATGAGAAGTATAATTACTTCATAATTGGGTTTTTATATTCACTACTAATTACCATGTACCACAATGGTTACAGTACAAAAGTAATGAAAATAATGTCCATAGTTACGAGCTTTTCGATTTAATGCATATGTAATTTTCTTTTTTTTTTTTTTTTTTTTTTTTTTTTTTTTTTTTTTTTTTTTTTTTTTTTTTTGAGAAGGAGTCTCGCTCTGTCACCCAGGCTGGAGTGCAGTGGCCGGATCTCAGCTCACTGCAAACTCCGCCTCCCGGGTTTACGCCATTCTCCTGCCTCAGCCTCCTGAGTAGCTGGGACTACAGGCGCCCGCCACCGCGCCCGGCTAGTTTTTTGTATTTTTTTAGTAGAGACGGGGTTTCACCGTGTTAGCCAGGATGGTCTCGATCTCCTGACCTTTTGATCCACCCGTCTCGGCCTCCCAAAGGCTGGATTACAGGCTTGAGCCACCGCGCCCGGCCGCATATGTAATTTTCTGCTGGCTGTAACTCTGTGGTGATTCCAGCCATAGTGAATTTAGTGATAATTAAAATAACTTTGCATTACAATCAAACAGTTACCTTTGGGAATTGATGCAAACCCATAATCCACTTGATTTTTTATCCTGCTCTAAGTAAAAGCTTTTCAAGTGCTTTGAAACCTAGAAATGTACTTTTATTGAGAAATCAAAATTTGGAAGCTTCAGAGAGCATATGGTTTGCTAATCTGAGAGTAAACAAAATCCTTTTGAATTTTGAAGTTTGATAAGCCTGAAAATGTGAACTCTACTAAGTGATTGATTTCCCAGTTAACTGAATAAAAGAAAATAGATGTTATGACTACATTATCTTCATCCAGACAGTTTAAGACATTCAGTATGTAAATCAGATAGTTCCATAGCAGCTGCTTTCTGTAGTAGATCAA
>NW_022143177.1:0-866 GCF_007565055.1 Rhinopithecus roxellana | reverse complement strand
GGTTAGGGTTAGGGTAGGGTTGGGTGGCGGTTAGGGTAGGGTAGGGTTAGGGTTAGTTAGGGTTGGGTTAGGGTTAGGGTTGGGTGAGTGTCGGGTTCGGCCCCGCCCACCGCCCGGGACATGCCACGCCCCCGTCCCGCCCCCAGCCGCCTCCTGGCCACGCCCCCCCGGCGGGCGGGGGCCCCGGCCGGCGGCGCGCGACTTACCTTCCGCGAAGCGGTTCCCGGCGGCCGCTAGGCCCGCGCCCAGCGCCATTTTTTCGCCCTCGGGCCGCCCGGAAACGCCCCCTGGCGGCATAGGGTTTGGGTTAGGGTTAGGGTTAGGGTTAGGGTTAGGGTTAGGGTTAGGGTGAGTGTCAGGGTTCGGCCCCGCCCACCGCCCGGGACATGCCACGCCCCGTCCCGCCCCCAGCCGCCTCCTGGCCACGCCCCCCCGGCGGGCGGGGGCCCCGGCCGGCGGCGCGCGACTTACCTTCCGCGAAGCGGTTCCCGGCGGCCGCTAGGCCCGCGCCCAGCGCCATTTTTTCGCCCTCGGGCCGCTCGGAAACGCCCCCTGGCGGCATAGGGTTTGGGTTAGGGTTAGGGTTAGGGTTAGGGTTAGGGTTAGGGTTTTAGGGGGAGTGTCAGGGTTCGGCCCCGCCCACCGCCCGGGACATGCCACGCCCCCGTCCCGCCCCCAGCCGCCTCCTGGCCACGCCCCCCCGGCGGGGGGGGCCCCGGCCGGCGGCGCGCGACTTACCTTCCGCGAAGCGGTTCCCGGCGGCCGCTAGGCCCGCGCCCAGCGCCATTTTTTCGCCCTCGGGCCGCCCGGAAACGCCCCCTGGCGGCATAGGGTTTGGGGTTAGGGTTAGGGTTAGGGTTAGGGTT
>NW_022143176.1:0-724 GCF_007565055.1 Rhinopithecus roxellana | reverse complement strand
GTGGAAGTATCCATGCAATTCACAAACTGCTGCCAGAGCCTGTGTTTTTAACAGCAGTGTTTGATGATGTTGGCACTCTCATCATTTTCATTTTGAAGTTACTGAGTTCAGTGATCCATCCTTTGTGTTTTATTTGTCAGGACTGTGAATATCACAAACAATTTAAGATGTTTAGAATTAAATGTTGATTTATATCTCTCAGCCCATAGTGCAATCAAATTAGAAATCAAGACTAAGAAATTCACTCAAAATCATACAATTACATGGAAATCGAATATTCGACATTCTATTTCCACAGGAAATAGTGTTAAGATAGATACTTATAGCCCCAGGTAGTGGCATAGGATCCCTGAAGAATATGAAATTGAAACTGTTTTCTTCTAATTAATAAACATTTATAAAAGTAACAGAGTAGAAAACACTTGGCAAGCCTATATGAACAATACTTATTCTGTTTTTATGGTATCAACATAAAATAAGGGTAAAAATCAAGATTAATATTTTATTTTATTTATTTATTTATTTATTTTTGAGATGGAGTTTCACTCTTTTTGCCCAGGCTGGAGTGCAATGGCGCGATCCCAGCTCACCACAACCTCCGCCTCCCGGGTTCAAGCGATTCTCCTGCCTCAGCCTCCCGGGCATGCGCCACCATGCCTGGCTAATTTTGTATTTTTAGTAGAGATGGGATTTCTCCATGTTGGTCAGGCTGGTCTTGAACTCC
>NW_022143175.1:0-8648 GCF_007565055.1 Rhinopithecus roxellana | reverse complement strand
AAAATGGAGTACATTTTATAATACTTCATGGAGTTTTTAAGATCTTCAGTGGGCCGGGACGCGGTGGCTCAAGCCTGTAATCCCAGCACTTTGGGAGGCCGAGACGGGTGGATCACGAGGTCAGGAAATCGAGACCATCCTGGCTAACAAGGTGAAACCCCGTCTCTACTAAAAATACAAAAACTAGCCGGGCGAGGTGGCGGGTGCCTATAGTCCCAGCTACTCGGGAGGCTGAGGCAGAAGAATGGCGTAAAACCGGGAGGCGGAGCTTGCAGTGAGCTGAGATCCGGCCATTGCAGTCCAGCCTGGGCGACAGAGCGAGACTCTGTCTCAAAAAAAAAAAAAAAAAAAAAAATCTTCAGTGCAAGAAATGTAAAGCAGGGATTTTATATCCAGCAAAGCTGACTTTTAAGTACAAAAGCAGAGACAAACTGTTACCAACATGTGCGAACTCAGGGAATGTTGTTTCCATTGCCCCTTCCTGTAGAATCTACTAGAGGAGCTTCAGACAACCAGAAAGTAGTGAGACACCAGCGTAAAGACTGATGGTGAATGTTAACATATAAATACTTGTAGAATGTAATGGTTATATGATCTGATTGTGTAATTATGGTACAATCCCCCAAAATAATGGGGGCACAAGGAGAAGGAACAGCTTATCAAAAATATTTTAAAACATTTTCAGGAATCATATTGGTGGTGATAGTATTATGACTACTCTGATACTGCTGTGTACAATGTGGAATAAAGCAAATGAGTGTTTATGAGATTTCTAGTCAGTTGATCCTCTGTGTATTGATAACCAGAACTCTTGGCATGGAAGAAAGAAGATACAGATCTAATATAGTAGAGGTTAAATAAAACTCTATAATATAATATTGGGCCAGGTGTAAAATATGGGCTCATGCCTATAATCCCTGCACTTTGGGAGGCTGAGGTGGGAGGATTGTCTGAGGCCAGGAGTTTGAGACCAGCCTGGGCAACATAGTGAGCCCCTGTATCTAAAAAAAAAAAAAAAAAAAAAAAAGCAGGGTATGGTGGTGCACACCTGTGGTCCTAGCTGCTTGGGAGGCTGAGTGTTGGAGGATTGCTTGGGCTCAGGAGTTCGAGGCTGCAGTGAGCTGTGTTCATGCCAGTGCACTCCAGGTTGGGTGACAGGGTGAGATTCTGTCTCAGAAAACAAACAACAAAACCCCAAATTCTAATATTGAATTTGAGTTGGAAAACCCAGTATGAACTGTTGAGGTATTTTATCTTAAAATATTTATGTATTTTTTTTCTATTTTCTAGTTCTGTTGACCAAAAACATCTGGGCATAATGACCACCCAAATGCAATGAGCGTTCCTATGACCCAGATTATAGCACTGAAATACCCTTTCCTATGAAAAATAAACCAGGATTTTAGAGAGATATTGTGAGATGAATCTGGAATATCTTGTCGTACCAGATAGAGAGGAACTTCTTAAGCCACAAAGGTTGTGTCAAAAGGACCCAGGAGTCAACTTGAAGAGGCTCCCAGTAGCCAAAATGGGACAATGTGAGCTTCAGTGAGGAAAATAATTATAATAGACTGAAATCTATCAAATGCTTAACCCATGAGTTCATAATTATACTAAAAAAATAAAACCCACAAACCAATTTGTCTTTTTTGGAGGGTGACAGAGAAGAAATGCATTGTCTTAGATCCTGGTAATTAAAGGGAAAGAATCAAGCATTTATGCCATTTCTGTTATATGAATGGTACCATGGAGTAACCAAATAATAAACACCTTATAAAATTATTCTAGCTAAGAAATAGAATATCTGGTGTGATTTGAAGATTTTCACCTCCAGGGTCTAGGGCCAGCTTTCTGCCCCTGGCACCCACACCCAATTCCCAGAGGCTATGGTTCCATTTATTTCTATGTATCCTGGCCCTCACTCTCATCTGATACATGCCCTTACATTCAGGAGATGCTCATAAATCCTCCCTAGAGTGATGTGAACCCAGTCCAGAGTGAGGCTTGGTGGATGTATGGCTTTGCGGGATAGAGAGCCTGTTCGCTGTCCATCCTTCATCTCAAAGAAGAGCTGCAGAGATTTTTCTCCCAACTCTCCCCCACTGTCAGGGGTTGTGGGGGCAAATCCTGTGCCTGTTCCTAAAACCCAGATCCAAAGGAGTTCAGAAATGGCAGGGATGGGGCATCTTCAAACTTGAACCTACTTAGTAGGAGGGAAGGCCAGAGGTCACTTAGTTCATCCCACTGCCACCAATTCATGTACAGGATTGAGGAAGACACTTTTTTGGGAATAAAAATGTTTGATATCCTGTCATCAAGCACTGGGCCAAGGGGACTCAGTGAATAGGTTCTATTTGACATTTGACTGTAACCTATCACTTCCTGACTCCAGCCCCAGATCAATTGCTACCTCAATTATAAAATTCTTGCCCCTGACTGCAGAAGAGTGAATTAGAGCATGTGAATGACTCCATGGGAGCCATCTCAAGGTTCTGATCCAGCATCTGACCAGCATTATATTGTCATGTAAGAGTCACACATGCTCATTGGCCATTCCCTCAGATAGTATTTTTTGGCCATCTACCAGGTACCAGACACTATGCTAGGCATTGAGATACAGACGGATGAAGAAATGGTGCCTGTCCCCAAGGATTTCATAGCCTACTGGGGTAAAGAGATGGTACAGTAGGTGCATTCATCAGCTAGGGCTGCCATTTCAAAATATCAGATTGGGGTCTTAAACAACAAACATTTATTTTCTCCTAGTTTTGGAGACTGGAAGTCTAAGATCAAGGTGCTGGCGAGTTGGTTTCTCCTGAGGTCTCTCTCCTTGACTTGCAAACAGCCACCATCTTGCTGTGTCCTTTTCTCTGTACACACCCATTCCTGGTGTCTCTCTCTTCTTACAAGAACACCAGTCCTGGCTGGGTGTGGTGGCTTGTGCCTGTAATCTAAACACATTGAGAGGATGAGGTGGGTGGATGACTTGAGGTCAGGAGTTTGAGACCAGCCTGACCAACATGGTGAAACTCCATCGCTACTAAAAATACAAAATTAGCCAGGCGTGGTGGCAACACCTGTGATCCCAGCTACTTGGGAGGCTGAGGCACGAGAATCACTTGAATCCAGGAAGCAGAAGTTACAGTGAGCCAAGATCATGCCACTGCACTCCAGCCTTGGCAAGAAGAGTGAAACTACATTTTGGGGAAAAGAACAAAACAAAACAAAACAAAACACCAGTCCTATTTGATTAGGGCCCCACCCTTATGACCTCATTTAACCCTAATTACTCCTTAAAGGCCCTGTCTCCAAATACAGTCACATTAGGGATTCGGGTTTCAACATATCAATTTGTTGCGGTGGGGAGTGGTAGTTGGGAATTCAATCCTTAACAGTGGGTTTTAAGAATTATAATAAAGGCAGGACCAGGCTGTAGGGCAAGAGCACCAACAGAGACTCAGATAACACATGCCTAAATAGTTAGGGGTTATAAATCAAGCTATCAACTTGCAATATTCTCCTACCTACTCAAAGATGCCTTCATAAAGACCTGAGGCTGGCTCCAGGCCCCAGTTCCCAGCCCAAGGCCACCTCACTTCTTTTTCCACTTCTAGTTCCTCTCCATTGAGGAGCCCTGAATGCATGTATGTGGAGGCCCCAGCTTGCATGTCCAGTCTGTTTTCACCTTCCCCAAAGAACTGTCCCTCAAGCCTGGGGGAGTACACATTGGTCAAGCAGTCTATCTTCTGAAGAATGGACCCAGGGAAGAGATCCACAGAGGCTCTGGAAATGGGCAGGGAATTCTGGGACCATGGGTACCCAAGTGTGTCATGTAGAGAAGAGACAGACTCCCAGTGGGCACGTCCCCTAGGTCCAGGGCTTCTTGCCCTGAAGGGAGATGTTCAGCCAGAAGAAGACATGGGGAAGGGGCTCTGTTACCAACAAGGGCTGTCCTGAAAAAAGGCATGGATGTACTGTAGTGGGGCAGAGAGGGCACTACAGAGTGGGGCAGTGTTGCAAACACTGAAGGTGTGAGAAGCAGCACAGTACATTCAGGACTCTGCAGCAACCATGACATAGGTGTAAGAAGAGAGCGTGGGATGAGCTGGAGCCCTGGGTGGGGCTAAGTCACGCCATGGAGCTTGGACATGAGAAGAATGGGAGCTGCCAATGAGTGTTGGAGCAGGAGAGAGACTTGGTCAGGCTTGTGTTGTCCATCCCTCTGCTAGCTGTCAGGAGATAGATAGAGAAGAGCAAGGCAGGAGGCGGAGGGACTAGTGGGAGTGTATTCCCATCCTAGGGCTGCTGTAACAAAGCACAGCTGCTCCTCTACTTACCATAAAGCCACACCTCTGTAAACCCACGGTAAATTAAAAATATTGGAAGCTAAAGAGGCATGGAATATGCCTAACCTACCGCACATCATAGCTTAGCCTACCCTATCTTAAAGGTGCTCAGAACACTTACATTAGCCTACTGCTGGGTAAAATCATCCGGCAACACAGTACACTGCAGAGACTCTGTTGTTCACCCTCATGACCATGTGGCTGACTGGGAGCTGGGCTGCGGCATCGTGAAAAGACCCTGTCTGAGAGGTGAGGACCCTTCCTCCCAGGTATGGCACCACGTATGGCTGGCCTGGGAAAAGATCAAAATATAATATTTGAAGTATGATTTCTACTGAATGTGCATTGCATTTGCAACATCGTAAAGTTGAAAAATCATTAAGTGAAATATCATAAGTCAGGGACCATCTGTGCTGAAAACTGGGTGGCTTAGAACAACAGAAACTGATCATCTCACAATTATGGAGGCCTGAAATCTGAGATTAAGGTGTCGGCAGGGCCAGGCTCCCTTGCTCCAGCCCTCTCTCCTAGGTTCAGGTAGTTGGCTTGTGGCAGCAGAAATCTATAATCTTCACATGGCATTTTCCCTTTTTATAAGGACACCAGTCGTCTTGGATTAGAGGCCTGTCCTGCTCCACTATGACCTCATCCTAACTCATTACATCTGCAATGACCCTATTTCCAAATAAGAACACATTCTGAGATTCTGAGAAGTCAGGACACCAGCATATGAATTTCTGGGAAGAATGCGATTCAATCCATAACAGGAAGCTCTGGAAAGAGTCCTGGCATGATCTGATGGAGGCCCAAACTAAGGAAGTGGTGGCGTGGATCCTGAGGGTGGGGACTGGGCATTGGCTTAGTTCAGGCTGCTATAACAATATACCATAGGTTGGGGGCCTTAAGCAACAGACATTTATTTCTCACAGTTCTGGAGGCTGGAAGTCTGAGATCAAGACCTGCATGGTTGAGTTCTTGTGAGGGCACTCAGGCCAGTTGCAGACAGCCATCTTCTCACTCTGTCCTCATGGGGTAGAGAGGAAGCCCTGGAGTCTCTTCTTATAAGGGCACTAATCCCATTGTGAGGACCCCAGCTTCATGACCTCATCTCAACCTAATCACCTTCCAGAGGCCCCACCACCAAATACCACCACAGTGAGTGTTAGAGCTTCAACCAAATACCGTCACAGTGAGTGTTAGAGCTTCAACCAAATACCATCACAGTGAGTGTTAGAGCTTCAACACAGGAGTGGAGGGGGGACACACAATTCATTCCCTAAGAGGAATGGATTTGAAAGTTACTGATACAGGGTTTGCCTGGTTTGGTGATGGCTGAATATGGGTTGGAGAAGGAGGTGAGAGGTGAGGACCCTGTCTGAGAGGTGAGGACCCTTCCTCCCAGGACCCTGGCTTTTCTGAGGGCGTGAGTAGTGGCATCTCTGATATATAGAGGGCTGACAGAGGAGCAGGAGGTTTGTTTGAAGATGTTGAGTGGTTTTAGACCTCGGTTCTGGAGCCAGACTCCTGGGTGTGAATCCCACCATCCCCACTTACTAGCTACAGTGGCCTTGGGTAGTCCCTTAACTTCTTGATGCCTTGAGGGGAAGTAACAGCACCTGCGTCACAGGAGTGTGGGACTCCATGGAGGGTGATAATCCACGTAAAGTGCAATGCCCAGCCTGGCTCAGCAGCACTCAGTGAGGTCACTCATGACCTTTACGATGATTGATTAGAGGCTCCATAAGCAGCTGGCATGAAAGGAATTCTGGTTTGAGAGATCATGACCAGCCTGAGAGTTATTTTCCCACCTCCAGTTCCTTCCTGTGTGTTGAGAGCTTGCATGCACGTGTAGATGCCCCAGCCTGTGTGTCCAAGCTCTGTCCACAGCTCCCTGCAAAGAGCTAGATTAACTTACCCTGCAGTAGTGTGCAGTATGAGGAAAAAGGAAGCCATTCCTGGTGAGAAGCTTGAGGGAGGACTAGTCAGAGAGAGTGTGAAGACATGAAAGAAGGAAATGAGAGATTCCCAATGAAGGGAGATAGCTAGAGAAGAGCAAGGCAGGGGGAGCCTCCAATATTGAAGAGACTGTGAGTCAAATGAAGGCTGAAAAGTCCTAAATTTAGTTCATAGAGGTCCTTGGTGACATTAGCAAGGACAGTCCCTTGGAGACGGAGGGCAGTTCATAGAGTAGGAGCCAGGCCTGGGGGCTTGAAGGCCTCTGTGAGATGGAATGGAAAACCAAATATTATATGTTCTCACTTATAGGTTGGAGATAAACTATGAGGGCACAAAGGCGTAAGAATGATGTAATGGACTTTGGGGACTTGGGGGGAAGGGTGGGAGGGGGTGAGGGATAAAAGACTACACACTGGGTACAGTATGCACTGCTCAGGCCATGTCTACACCAAAATCTCAGAAACTACCACTAAACACTAAAGAACTCATTAAAAAAAAAAAAAAAAGGAAGAAGAAGAAGGTCCAGCCCCTGCAGGATTAAGGAATAGAAAATTCAAAGGAAAAGGAAAAGGAACAGGGCTGAAACCAGACAGTGTCTCTCTCATGCTGAAGAAGTCTCCAGAAATTAGTTTGGGGCTGATTCTACAGGGAGAGGAGCTCAGATTCCTTCTATTATGTTGCTCCCAAAGGAATAACCTGTCTCTAGATTTACCTCAAGACCAATACAGCTGCTTCTGCTCCAGCCATTATGTTCATGTTCCAGCTAGCAAGAAGATGGGAAAGAGTGTACAACATCCTCCTTTTAAGGAAAAGACCCAGAAACACAAAGATCACTTTTACTTGTCTCAAATAGGTTAGAGCTTAGCCCTCAGCCACACTTTGCTGCAGGGGGATGCTGGAAAATGTAGTCTTTTTTTTTCTTTTTGAGACAGAGTCTCACTGTCACCCAGGCTGCCATAGCCACCTGAATAGCTGGGATTACAGGCATGCACCATGATGCCCAGTTATTTTTTGTATATTTAGTAGAGATGGGGTTTCACCATGTTGGCCAGGCTGGTCTTGAACTCCTGATCTCAAGTGATCTGCCTGCCTCGGCCCCTCAAAGTGCCAAGGCAGGTGGATCACGAGGTCAGGAGATCTAGACCATTCTGGCCAACATGGTGAAACTCCATCTCTACAAAAAAAACTTTTTTTTAAAATTAGCCAGGAATGGTGGCAGGCACCTGTAGTCCCGGCTACTCAGGAGGCTGAGGCAGGAGAATGGCATGAACCCGGGAGGCGGAGCTGACAGTGAGCCGAGATCGTGCCACTGCACTCCAACCTGGGCGACAGAGTGAGACTCTGTCTCAAAAAAAAAAAAAAAAAAAAAAAAAAGGGCTGGGATTACAGGCATGAGCCACCATGCCCGGCCAAATGTAGTCTTTATTTTGGTGCCCATGCACAGCTCAAAATCCTCCCAAGATGAAAAAGAGGAGGATGGGTATTGGGAAATAGTCATTTGGCCACCACTTGTAGGCAAGGGGGCATGAAAGTGAGGGGATTTCAATCAGAAAACTTCTATTTTTTTCTCCATGAATTACGAGGTGAGGTCCCCAGTGACAAAATGTGGTGGGAGGGTTGAATGTGGCACCTGAAGTTTTCAATTCTCACTGAGGGGAAGGGGAAGCCGGCTGCCCTAAGTGGTGCTGGAGGCCTGGCTGAGAGTGAAGTCTTTGTGTCTATTCTATGGAGGAATTACCCCAACATGCTCACATGCTGTAGGGCAGAGCTGCTACAAGGTGGACTCTCTGAGATGGGGTCTGGGGATCAGGGCACGTGGTTAGAGATGTTCAGGGAATGGACTTTGGGGTCTGGGCTCTGTAGGGAAAGCAGTGTGACCAGGAGGGAGGGGCAAGGTCTTGGAGAAGGTGAGGGAGGTTAATGGGGATGTGTCCTGAGTTCAGGAGGAGAACTGTGGGGCCAGGAGGCTGCAGCTGGTAGGAAGTCTCCAGCATTTGCAACATCAGAGTGGATGGCCCCGGGTGGTGCCAGCCTCCAGGGTGTGGGCTGCTGAAATGAAGTAAAGGAGAACGTCCCCAGACTGAGGAACAGAGGTACCAGGTGAATTTTCCTCAGGATGCGAAAGTTTCCCAAAATGATGGCAGATGGAGGGGAAGGAGTCAGTGTGATACAGGGGCTGCTGTTCTTGTAAATATGGGGATATTGCCATGTCAATCAGACTGTGACCATGACGGATCACTGGGGGCAGTTCATACTGGAGAGAATATACAGGAAGGGTTTGGGGGTTTCAGTGGGAGGAGGGTAAGTTAGAGGTGGAGGAGGGCAGACCAAGAGAGGCCAGGGGAG
>NW_022143174.1:0-17128 GCF_007565055.1 Rhinopithecus roxellana | reverse complement strand
CGCCCCCCCGGCGGCTGGCGGACCCCCATCGCCGGGGGGCGGGGGACCCGCCCCCCGCGATCCGGGGCCGCCAGCCGCCGCCACGCACGCCCCCCCGGCGGCTGGCGGACCCCCATCGCCGGGGGGCGGGGGACCCGCCCCCCCGCGATCCGGGGCCGCCAGCCGCCGCCACGCCACGCCCCCCCGGCGGCTGGCGGACCCCCATCGCCGGGGGGCGGGGGACCCGCCCCCCTGCGATCCGGGGCCGCCAGCCGCCGCCACGCCACGCCCCCCCGGCGGCTGGCGGAACCCATCGCCGGGGGGCGGGGGACCCGCCCCCCGCGATCCGGGGCCGCCAGCCGCCGCCACGCCACGCCCCCCGGCGGCTGGCGGACCCCCATCGCCGGGGGGCGGGGGTACCCGCCCCCCCGCGATCCGGGGGCCGCCAGCCGCCGCCACGCCACGCCCCCCCGGCGGCTGGCGGACCCCATCGCGGGGGCGGGGGACCCGCCCCCCCCGCGATCCGGGGCCGCCAGCCGCCGCCACGCCACCCCCCCGGCGGCTGGCGGACCCCCATCGCCGGGGGGGGGGGACCCGCCCCCCCGCGATCCGGGGCCGCCAGCCCGCCGCCACGCCACGCCCCCCCGGCGGCTGGCGGACCCCCATCGCCGGGGGGCGGGGGACCCGCCCCCCCGCGATCCGGGGCCGCAGCCGCCGCCACCACGCCCCCCCGGCGGCTGGCGGACCCCCATCGCCGGGGGGCGGGGGACCCGCCCCCCCGCGATCCGGGGCCGCCAGCCGCCGCCACGCCACGCCCCCCGGCGGCTGGCGGACCCCATCGCCGGGGGTGGGGACCCGCCCCCCCGCGATCCGGGGCCGCCAGCCGCCGCCACGCCACGCCCCCCCGGCGGCTGGCGGACCCCCATCGCCGGGGGGCGGGGGACCCGCCCCCCCGCGATCCGGGGCCGCCAGCCGCCGCCACGCCACGCCCCCCGGCGGCTGGCGGACCCCCATCGCCGGGGGCGGGGGACCCGCCCCCCCGCGATCCGGCGCCGCCAGCCGCCGCCACGCCACGCCCCCCGGCGGCTGGCGGACCCCCATCGCCGGGGGGCGGGGGACCCGCCCCCCCGCGATCCGGGGCCGCCAGCCGCCGCCACGCCACGCCCCCCCGCGGCTGGCGGACCCCCCATCGCCGGGGGCGGGGGACCCGCCCCCCCGCGATCCGGGGCCGCCAGCCGCCGCCACGCCACGCCCCCCCGGCGGCTGGCGGACCCCCATCGCCGGGGGGCGGGGGACCCGCCCCCCCGCGATCCGGGGCCGCCAGCCGCCGCCACGCCACGTCTATATTGAGAATCATATCCCAATCTTCCTCCTGAAGATTAATTACATTATCCCAGGTGTGTGTCTACTCCCAGCAATATTGCCTGTCTATTCCTTTCTTGGACGGAAATTTGAAGCAATATCATTGGGTGAGTGAACATCTTTTTTGATGTTTGAGTTAGTAACTCCTCCCCTGGTGCATATCAGCAACAGTCAATTAATTATTAATATAGTAAATATATTAATATTAATACTAATAATCGATATTAATGATCACAATCAACTGTAAAAAGTTAGGGTGGATTAAAATGTTAACGATTTGGAATGGTAATTAATATTAATATCACCATGAATATTCAAATAATGATATCCGCCATGAATGTTTCTTAAATCAATGCAAAGTGATGCAGGTAAGAAAATTATGATTAGTAATAGGGACAAATAATATTGTTCATTAACACTAAATTTAATAATTAATACTAAGATTGTATAATCAGGTACTTAAAATAATGAAAATTAACAATGGAATCCTATTATTAGTACCATTGAGAATTATTAAAATCGATTATTGATGTGTAATAACTATATATTACTCAGAATACCACAGGCAGTGTCCACCTACCTGTGGGCCCCAAGAGGATGCCACAACACGGCCCCCACGACTGGGAGCCTCCATCGCCGTGCGGCGGTTCCCGCCCCCCCGGGATCCGGGGCCGCCAGCCGCCGCCATCCCCGCCCCCCGCGATCCGGGCCGCCAGCCGCCGCCACGCCCGCCCCCCCGGCGGCTGGCGGACCCCATCGCCGGGGGGCGGGGGACCCGCCCCCCCGCGATCCGGGGCCGCCAGCCGCCGCCACGCCACGCCCCCCCGGCGGCTGGCGGACCCCCATCGCCGGGGGGCGGGGGACCCGCCCCCCCGCGATCCGGGCCGCCAGCCCGCCACGCCACGCCCCCCCCGGCGGCTGGCGGACCCCCATCGCCGGGGGGCGGGGGACCCGCCCCCCCGCGATCCGGGGCCGCCAGCCGCCGCCACGCCACGCCCCCCGGCGGCTGGCGGACCCCCATCGCCGGGGGGCGGGGGACCCCCCCCCCGCGATCCGGGGCCGCCAGCCGCCGCCACGCCACGCCCCCCCGGCGGCTGGCGGACCCCCATCGCCGGGGGGCGGGGGACCCGCCCCCCCGCGATCCGGGGCCGCCAGCCGCCGCCACGCCACGCCCCCCCGGCGGCTGGCGGACCCCCATCGCCGGGGGCGGGGGCCCCCCCCCCCGCGATCCGGGGCCGCCATCCGCCGCCACGCCACGCCCCCCCGGCGGCTGGCGGACCCCCATCGCGGGGGGCGGGGGACCCGCCCCCCCGCGATCCGGGGCCGCCAGCCGCCGCCACGCCACGCCCCCCCGGCGGCTGGCGGACCCCCATCGCCGGGGGGCGGGGGACCCGCCCCCCCGCGATCCGGGGCCGCCAGCCGCCGCCACGCCACGCCCCCCGGCGGCTGGCGGACCCCCATCGCCGGGGGCGGGGGACCATCCCCCCCGCGATCCGGGGCCGCCAGCCGCCGCCACGCCACGCCCCCCGGCGGCTGGCGGACCCCCATCGCCGGGCGGCGGGGGACCCGCCCCCCCGCGATCCGGGGCCGCCAGCCGCCGCCACGCCACGTCTATATTGAGAATCATATCCAATCTTCCTCCTGAAGATTAATTACATTATCCCAGGTGTGTGTCTACTCCCAGCATATTGCCTGTCTATATTCCTTCTTGGACGGAAATTTGAAGCAATATCATTGGGTGAGTGAACATCTTTTTGATGTTTGAGTTAGTAACATCCTCCCCCTGGTGCATATCAGCAACAGTCAATTAATTATTATATAGTAAATATTAAATATTAATACTAATAATCGATATTAATGATCACAATCAACTTCGTAAAAAGTTAGGGTGGATTAAAATGTTAACGATTTGGAATGGTAATTAATATTAATATCACCATGAATATTCAAATAATATCCGCCATGAATGTTTCTTAAATCAATGCAAGTGATGCAGGTAAGAAAATTATGATTAGTAATAGGGACAATAATATTGTTCATTAACACTAATATTAATAATTAATACTAAGATTGTATAATCAGGTACTTAAAATAATGAAAATTAACAATGGAATCCTATTATTAGTACCATTGAGAATTATTAAATCGATTATTGATGTGTAATAACTATATTATTACTCAGAATACCACAGGCAGTGTCCACCTACCTGTGGGCCCCAAGAGGATGCCACAACACGGCCCCCACGACTGGGAGCCTCCATCGCCGCGCGGGTTCCCGCCCCCCCGGGATCCGGGGCCGCCAGCCGCCGCCATCCCCCGCCCCCCCGCGATCCGGGGCCGCCAGCCGCCGCCACGCCACGCCCCCCGGCGGCTGGCGGACCCCCATCGCCGGGGGGCGGGGGACCCGCCCCCCCGCGATCCGGGGCCGCCGCCCCGCCACGCCACGCCCCCCCGGCGGCTGGCGGACCCCCATCGCCGGGGGCGGGGGACCCCGCCCCCCGCGATCCGGGGCCGCCAGCCGCCGCCACGCCACGCCCCCCCGGCGGCTGCGGACCCCCATCGCCGGGGGGCGGGGGACCCGCCCCCCCGCGATCCGGGCCGCCAGCCGCCGCCACGCACGCCCCCCCGGCGGCTGGCGGACCCCCATCGCCGGGGGGCGGGGACCCGCCCCCCCGCGATCCGGGCCGCCAGCCGCCGCCACGCCACGCCCCCCCGGCGGCTGGCGGACCCCCATCGCCGGGGGCGGGGGACCCGCCCCCCCGCGATCCGGGGCCGCCAGCCGCCGCCACGCCACGCCCCCCCGGCGGCTGGCGGACCCCCATCGCCGGGGGGCGGGGACCCGCCCCCCCGCGATCCGGGGCCGCCAGCCGCCGCCACGCCACGCCCCCCCGGCGGCTGGCGGACCCCCATCGCCGGGGGGCGGGGGACCCGCCCCCCCGCGATCCGGGGCCGCCAGCCGCCGCCACGCCACGTCTATATTGAGAATCATATCCCAATCTTCCTCCTGAAGATTAATTACATTATCCCAGGTGTGTCTACTCCCAGCAATATTGCCTGTCTATTTCCTTTCTTGGACGGAAATTTGAAGCAATATCATTGGGTGAGTGAACATTTTTTGATGTTTGAGTTAGTAACATCCTCCCCCTGGTGCATATCAGCAACAGTCAATTAATTATTAATATTAGTAAATATATTAAATATTAATACTAATAATCGATATTAATGATCACAATCAACTTCGTAAAAAGTTAGGGTGGATTAAAATGTTAACGATTTGGAATGGTAATTAATATTAATATCACCATGAATATTCACATAATGATATCCGCCATGAATGTTTCTTAAATCAATGCAAAGTGATGCAGGTAAGAAATTATGATTAGTAATAGGGACAATAATATTGTTCATTAACACTATATTAATAATTAATACTAAGATTGTATAATCAGGTACTTAAAATAATGAAATTAACATGGAATCCTATTTAGTACCATTGAGATTATTAAAATCGATTATTGATGTGTAATAACTATATTATTACTCAGAATACCACAGGCAGTGTCCACCTACCTGTGGGCCCCAAGAGGATGCCACAACCGGCCCCCACGACTGGGAGCCTCCATCGCCGTGCGGCGGGTTTCCCGCCCCCCCGGGATCCGGGGCCGCCAGCCGCCGCCATCCCCCGCCCCGCGATCCGGGGCCGCCAGCCGCCGCCACGCCACGCCCCCCGGCGGCTGGCGGACCCCCATCGCCGGGGGCGGGGACCCGCCCCCCCGCGATCCGGGGCCGCCAGCCGCCGCCACGCCACGCCCCCCCGGCGGCTGGCGGACCCCCATCGCCGGGGGGCGGGGGACCCGCCCCCCCGCGATCCGGGCCGCCAGGCCTCGCACGCCACTCCCCCCCGGCGGCTGGCGTACCCCCTCGCCGGGGGCGGGGGACCCCCGCCCCCCCCGCGATCCGGGGCCGCCAGCCGCCGCCACGCCCGCCCCCCCCCCGGCGGCTGGCGGACCCCATCGCGGGGGGCTGGGACCCCTCCCCCCCGATCCGGGGCCGCCAGCCGCCGCCACGACCCACGCCCCCCGGCGGCTGGCGGACCCCCCATCGCCGGGGGGCGGGGGACCCGCCCCCCCCGATCCGGGGCCGCCAGCGCCCCACGCCACTCCCCCCGCGGCTGGCGGACCCCCATCGCCGGGGGCGGGGGACCCGCCCCCCGCGATCCGGGGCCGCCAGCCGCCGCCACGCACGTCTATTTGAGAATCATATCCCAATCTTCCTCCTGAAGATTAATTACATTATCCCAGGTGTGTGTCTACTCCCAGCATATTGCCTGTCTATATTCCTTTCTTGGACGGAAATTTGAAAGCAATATCATTGGGTGAGTGAACATCTTTTTTGATGTTTGAGTTAGTAACATCCTCCCCCTGGTGCATATCAGCAACAGTCAATTAATTATTAATATTAGTAAATATTAAATATTATACTAATAATCGATATTAATGATCACAATCAACTTCGTAAAAAGTAGGGTGGATTAAATGTTAACGATTTGGAATGGTAATTAATATTATATCACCATGAATATTCACATATGATATCCGCCATGAATGTTCTTAAATCATGCAAAGTGATGCAGGTAAGAAAATTATGATTTAGTAATAGGGACAATAATATTGTTCATTAACACTAATATTAATAATTAATACTAGATTGTATAATCAGGTCTTAAAAATAATGAAAATTAACAATGGAATCCTATTATTAGTACCATTGAGAATTATTAAAATCGATTATTGATGTGTAATAACTATATTATTACTCAGAATACCACAGGCAGTGTCCACCTACCTGTGGGCCCCAAGAGGATGCCAAACACGCCCCCACGACTGGGCCTCCATCGCCGTGCGGCGGGGTTCCCGCCCCCCCGGGATCCGGGGCCGCAGCCGCCGCATCACCCCGTCCCCCGTCCCCCCGCTCCGGGACCGCCAGCCGCCGCCACGCCACGCCCCCCCGCGGTGGCGGACCCCCATCGCCGGGGGGCGGGGGACACGCCCCCCCCGCGATCCGGGGCCGCCACCGCCGCCACGCCACGCCCCCCCGGCGGCTGGCGGACCCCCATCGCCGGGGGAGGGGACCCGCCCCCCGCGATCCGGGGCCCAGCCGCCGCCACGCCACGCCCCCCGGCGGCTGGCGGACCCCCCTCGCCGGGGGGCGGGACCCGCCCCCCCGCGATCCGGGCCGCCAGCCGCCGCCACCCACGCCCCCCCGGCGGCTGGCGGACCCCCATCGCCGGGGGGCGGGGGACCCGCCCCCCCGCGATCCGGGGCCGCCAGCCGCCGCCACGCCACGCCCCCCCGGCCTGGCGGACCCCCATCGCCGGGGGGCGGGGACCCGCCCCCCGCGATCCGGGGCCAAGCCGCCGCCACGCCACGCCCCCCCCGGCGGCTGGCGGACCCCCATCGCCGGGGGGCGGGGGACCCCGCCCCCCGCGATCCGGGGCCGCCAGCCGCCGCCACGCCACGCCCCCCCGGCGGCTGGCGGACCCCCATCGCCGGGGGGGGGGACCCGCCCCCCCGAGATCCGGGGCCGCCAGCCGCCGCCACGCCACGTCTATATTGAGAATCATATCCCAATCTTCCTCCTGAAGATTAATTACATTATCCAGGTGTGTGTCTACTCCCAGCAATATTGCCTGTCTATATTCCTTTCTTGGACGGAAATTTGAAGCAATTCATTGGGTGAGTGAAACATCTTTTTTGATGTTTGAGTTAGTAACATCCTCCCCCTGGTGCTATCAGCAACAGTCAATTAATTATTAATATTAGTAAATATATTAAATATTAATACTAATAATCGATATTAATGATCACAATCAACTTCGTAAAAAGTTAGGGTGGATTAAAATGTTAACGATTTGGAATGGTAATTAATATTAATATCACCATGATATTCAAATAATGATATCCGCCATGAATGTTTCTTAAATCAATGCAAAGTGATGCAGGTAAGAAATTATGATTAGTAATAGGGACAAATAATATTGTTCATTAACACTAATATTAATAATTAATACTAAGATTGTATAATCAGGTACTTAAATAATGAAAATTAACAATGGAATCCTATTATTAGTACCATTGAGAATTATTAAAATCGATTATTGATGTGTAATAACTATATTATTACTCAGAATACCACAGGCAGTGTCCATCTACCTGTGGGCCCCAAGAGGATGCCACAACACGGCCCCCACGACTGGAGCCTCCATCGCCGTGCGGCGGGGTTCCCGCCCCCCCGGGATCCGGGGCCGCCAGCCCCGCCATCCCCCCCCCCCCGCGATCCGGGACCGCCAGCCGCCGCCACGCCACGCCCCCCCGGCGTCTGGCGGACCCACATCGCCGGGGGGCGGGGACCCGCCCCCCCGCGATCCGGGGCCGCCAGCCGCCCCCACGCCACGCCCCCCCGGCGGCTGGCGGACCCCCATCGCCGGGGGGAGGGGGACCCCCCCCCCGCGATCCGGGGCCGCCAGCCGCCGCCACGCAACGTCTATATTGAGAATCATATCCCAATCTTCCTCCGGAAGATTAATTACATTATCGCAGGTGTGTGTCTACTCCCAGCAATATTGCCTGTCTATATTCCTTTCTTGGACGGAAATTTGAAGCAATATCATTGGGTGAGTGAACATCTTTTTTGATGTTTGAGTTAGTAACATCCTCCCCCTGGTGCATATCAGCAACAGTCATTAATTATTAATATTAGTAAATATATTAAATATTAATACTAATAATCGATATTAATGATCACAATCAACTTCGTAAAAAGTTAGGGTGGATTAAAATGTTAACGATTTGGAATGGTAATTAATATTAATATCACCATGAATATTCACATAATGATATCCGCCATGAATGTTTCTTAAATCAATGCAAAGTGATGCAGGTAAGAAAATTATGATTAGTAATAGGGACAAATAATATTGTTCATTAACACTAATATTAATAATTAATACTAAGATTGTATAATCAGGTACTTAAAATAATGAAAATTAACAATGGAATCCTATTATTAGTACCATTGAGAATTATTAAAATCGATTATTGATGTGTAATAACTATATTATTACTCAGAATACCACAGGCAGTGTCCACCTACCTGTGGGCCCCAAGAGGATGCCACAACACGGCCCCCACGACTGGGAGCCTCCATCGCCGTGCGGCGGGGTTCCCGCGCCCCCGGGATCCGGGGCCGCCAGCCGCCGCCATCTCCCCCGCCCCCCCGCGATCCGGGACCGCCAGCCGCCGCCACGCCACGCCCCCCCGGCGGCTGGCGGACCCCCATCGCCGGGGGGCGGGGGACTCGCCCCCCCGCGATCCGGGGACCGCCAGCCGCCGCCACGCCACGCCCCCCCGGCGGCTGGCGGACCCCATCGCCGGGGCGGGGGACCCGCCCCCCGCGATCCGGGGCCGCAGCCACGCCACGCCACCCCCCCGGCGGCTGGCGGACCCCATCGCCGGGGGGCGGGGGACCCGCCCCCCGCGATCCGGGGCCGCCAGCGCCGCCACGCCACGCCCCCCCGGCGGCTGGCGGACCCCCATCGCCGGGGGGCGGGGGACCCCCCCGCGATCCGGGGCCGCCAGCCGCCGCCACGCCACCCCCCCGGCGGCTGGCGGACCCCCATCGCCGGGGGGCGGGGGACCCGCCCCCCCGCGATCCGGGGCCGCCAGCCGCCGCCACGCCACCCCCCCCGGCGGCTGGCGGACCCCATCGCCGGGGGGCGGGGGACCCGCCCCCCGCGATCCGGGGCCGCCAGCCGCCGCCCGACGCCACCCCCCCGGCGGCTGGCGGACCCCCATCGCCGGGGGGCGGGGGACCCGCCCCCCCGCGATCCGGGGCCGCCAGCCCCGCCACGCCACCCCCCGGCGGCTGGCGGACCCCCATCGCCGGGGGCGGGGGACCCCCCCCCCGCGATCCGGGGCCGCCAGCCGCCGCCACGCCACGCCCCCCGGCGGCTGGCGGACCCCATCGCCGGGGGGCGGGGGACCCGCCCCCCCGCGATCCGGGGCCGCCAGCCGCCGCCACGCCACGTCTATATTGAGAATCATATCCCAATCTTCCTCCTGAAGATTAATTACATTATCCCAGGTGTGTGTCTACTCCCAGCAATATTGCCTGTCTATATTCCTTTCTTGGACGGAAATTTGAAGCAATATCATTGGGTGAGTGAACATTTTTTGATGTTTGAGTTAGTAACATCCTCCCCCTGGTGCATATCAGCAACAGTCAATTAATTATTAATATTAGTAAATATATTAAATATTAATACTAATAATCGATATTAATGATCACAATCAACTTTGTAAAAAGTTAGGGTGGATTAAAATGTTAACGATTTGGAATGGTAATTAATATTAATATCACCATGAATATTCAAATAATGATATCCGCCATGAATGTTTCTTAAATCAATGCAAAGTGATGCAGGTAAAATTATGATTAGTAATAGGGACAAATAATATTGTTCATTAACACTAATATTAATAATTAATACTAAGATTGTATAATCAGGTACTTAAAATAATGAAAATTAACAATGGAATCCTATTATTAGTACCATTGAGAATTATTAAAATCGATTATTGATGTGTAATAACTATATTATTACTCAGAATACCACAGGCAGTGTCCACCTACCTGTGGGCCCCAAGAGGATGCCACAACACGGCCCCCACGACTGGGAGCCTCCATCGCCGGGCGGCGGGGTTCCCCCCCCCGGGATCCGGGGCCGCCAGCCGCCGCCATCCCCCGCCCCCCCGCGATCCGGGACCGCCAGCCGCCGCCACGCCACGCCCCCCCGGCGGCTGGCGGACCCCCATCGCCGGGGGGCGGGGGACCCGCCCCCCCGCGATCCGGGGCCGCCAGCCGCCGCCACGCCACGTCTATATTGAGAATCATATCCCAATCTTCCTCCGGAAGATTAATTACATTATCGCAGGTGTGTGTCTACTCCCAGCAATATTGCCTGTCTATATTCCTTTCTTGGACGGAAATTTGAAGCAATATCATTGGGTGAGTGAACATCTTTTTTGATGTTTGAATTAGTAACATCCTCCCCCTGGTGCATTCAGCAACATCAATTAATTATTAATATTAGTAAATATATTAAATATTAATACTAATAATCGATATTAATGATCACAATCAACTTCGTAAAAAGTTAGGGTGGATTAAAATGTTAACGATTTGGAATGGTAATTAATATTAATATCCCCATGAATATTCAAATAATGATATCCGCCATCAATGTTTCTTAAATCAATGCAAAGTGATGCAGGTAAGAAAATTATGATTAGTAATAGGGACAAATAATATTGTTCATTAACACTAATATTAATAATTAATACTAAGATTGCATAATCAGGTACTTAAAATAATGAAAATTAACAATGGTATCCTATTATTAGTACCATGAGAATTATTAAAATCGATTATTGATGTGTAATAACTATATTATTACTCAGAATACCACAGGCAGTGTCCACCTACCTGTGGGCCCCAAGAGGATGCCACAACACGGCCCCCACGACTGGGAGCCTCCATCGCCGTGCGGCGGGGTTCCCGCCCCCCCGGGATCCGGGGCCGCCAGCCGCCGCCATCGCCCCCGCCCCCCCGCGATCCGGGACCGCCAGCCGCCGCCACGCCACCCCCCCCGGCGGCTGGCGGACCCCCATCGCCGGGGGGCGGGGGACCCCCCCCCGCGATCCGGGGCCGCCAGCCGCCGCCACGCCACGTCTATATTGAGAATCATATCCCAATCTTCCTCCGGAAGATTAATTACATTATCGCAGGTGTGTGTCTACTCCCAGCAATATTGCCTGTCTATATTCCTTTCTTGGACGGAAATTTGAAGCAATATCATTGGGTGAGTGAACATCTTTTTTGATGTTTGAATTAGTAACATCCTCCCCCTGGTGCATTTCAGCAACAATCAATTAATTATTAATATTAGTAAATATATTAAATATTAATACTAATAATCGATATTAATGATCACAATCAACTTCGTAAAAGTTAGGGTGGATTAAAATGTTAACGATTTGGAATGGTAATTAATATTAATTCCCCATGAATATTCAAATAATGATATCCGCCATCAATGTTTCTTAAATCAATGCAAAGTGATGCAGGTAAGAAATTATGATTAGTAATAGGGACAAATAATATTGTTCATTAACACTAATATTAATAATTAATACTAAGATTGCATAATCAGGTACTTAAAATAATGAAAATTAACAATGGTATCCTATTATTAGTACCAATGAGAATTATTAAAATCGATTATTGATGTGTCATAACTATATTATTACTCAGAATACCACAGGCAGTGTCCACCTACCTGTGGGCCCCAAGAGGATGCCACAACACGGCCCCCACGACTGGGAGCCTCATCAGCGGCGCGGGGTGCCCCCCGCGATCGGGGCCGCAGCCGCGCCACGCCCCCCCGGCGCTGGCGGACCCCCATCGCCGGGGGCGGGGACCCCCCCCCCGATCCGGGGCCGCCAGCCGCCGCCACGCCACGCCCCCCCGGCGGCTGGCGGACCCCCATCGCCGGGGGGCGGGGGACCCGCCCCCCCGCGATCCGGGGCCGCCAGCCGCCGCCACGCCACGCCCCCCCGGCGGCTGGCGGACCCCCATCGCCGGGGGGCGGGGGACCCGCCCCCCGCGATCCGGGGCCGCCAGCCGCCGCCACGCCACGCCCCCCCGGCGGCTGGCGGACCCCCATCGCCGGGGGGCGGGGGACCCGCCCCCCCGCGATCCGGGGCCGCCAGCCGCCGCCGCCACGCCACCCCCCCCGGCGGCTGGCGGACCCCCATCGCCGGGGGGCGGGGGACCCGCCCCCCCGCGATCCGGGGCCGCCAGCCGCCGCCACGCCACGCCCCCCCGGCGGCTGGCGGACCCCCATCGCCGGGGGGCGGGGGACCCCCCCCCCGCGATCCGGGGCCGCCAGCCGCCGCCACGCCACGCCCCCCCGGCGGCTGGCGGACCCCCATCGCCGGGGGGCGGGGGACCCGCCCCCCCGCGATCCGGGGCCGCCAGCCGCCGCCACGCCACGCCCCCCCGGCGGCTGGCGGACCCCCATCGCCGGGGGGCGGGGGACCCGCCCCCCCGCGATCCGGGGCCGCCAGCCGCCGCCACGCCACCCCCCCGGCGGCTGGCGGACCCCCATCGCCGGGGGGCGGGGGACCCGCCCCCCCGCGATCCGGGGCCGCCAGCCGCCGCCACGCCACGCCCCCCCGGCGGCTGGCGGACCCCCATCGCCGGGGGGCGGGGGACCCGCCCCCCCGCGATCCGGGGCCGCCAGCCGCCGCCACGCCACGCCCGCCCCCGCGGCTGGCGGACCCCCATCGCCGGGGGGCGGGGGACCCGCCCCCCCGCGATCCGGGGCCGCCAGCCGCCGCCACGCCACGCCCCCCCGGCGGCTGGCGGACCCCCATCGCCGGGGGGCGGGGGACCCGCCCCCCGCGATCCGGGGCCGCCAGCCGCCGCCACGCCACGCCCCCCCGGCGGCTGGCGGACCCCATCGCCGGGGGGCGGGGGACCCGCCCCCCCGCGATCCGGGGCCGCCGCCGCCCCACGCCACGCCCCCCCGGCGGCTGGCGGACCCCCATCGCCGGGGGCGGGGGACCCGCCCCCCCGCGATCCGGGGCCGCCAGCCGCCGCCACGCCACGCCCCCCGGCGGCTGGCGGACCCCCATCGCCGGGGGGCGGGGGACCCCCCCCCCGCGATCCGGGGCCGCCAGCCGCCGCCACGCCCCCCCCCCGGCGGCTGGCGGACCCCCATCGCCGGGGGGCGGGGGACCCCCCCCCCGCGATCCGGGGCCGCCAGCCGCCGCCACGCCACGCCCCCCCGGCGGCTGGCGGACCCCCATCGCCGGGGGGCGGGGGACCCGCCCCCCCGCGATCCGGGGCCGCCAGCCGCCGCCACGCCACGCCCCCCCGGCGGCTGGCGGACCCCCATCGCCGGGGGGCGGGGGACCCGCCCCCCCGCGATCCGGGGCCGCCAGCCGCCGCCACCACCCCCCCCCGGCGGCTGGCGAGCATCGCCGGGGGCGGGGGACCCCCCCCCCGCGATCCGGGGCCGCCAGCCGCCGCCACGCCACGCCCCCCCGGCGGCTGGCGGACCCCCATCGCCGGGGGGCGGGGGACCCGCCCCCCCGCGATCCGGGGCCGCCAGCCGCCGCCACGCCACGCCCCCCCGGCGGCTGGCGGACCCCCATCGCCGGGGGGCGGGGGACCCCCCCCCCGCGATCCGGGGCCGCCAGCCGCCGCCACGCCACGCCCCCCCGGCGGCTGGCGGACCCCCATCGCCGGGGGGCGGGGGACCCGCCCCCCCGCGATCCGGGGCCGCCAGCCGCCGCCACGCCACGCCCCCCCGGCGGCTGGCGGACCCCCATCGCCGGGGGGCGGGGACCCGCCCCCCCGCGATCCGGGGCCGCCAGCCGCCGCCACGCCACCCCCCCCGGCGGCTGGCGGACCCCATCGCCGGGGGGCGGGGGACCCGCCCCCCCGCGATCCGGGGCCGCCAGCCGCCGCCACGCCACGCCCCCCCGGCGGCTGGCGGACCCCCATCGCCGGGGGGCGGGGGACCCGCCCCCCCGCGATCCGGGGCCGCCAGCCGCCGCCACGCCACGCCCCCCCGGCGGCTGGCGGACCCCCATCGCCGGGGGGCGGGGGACCCGCCCCCCCGCGATCCGGGGCCGCCAGCCGCCGCCACGCCACGCCCCCCCGGCGGCTGGCGGACCCCCATCGCCGGGGGGCGGGGGACCCGCCCCCCGCGATCCGGGGCCGCCAGCCGCCGCCACGCCACGCCCCCCCGGCGGCTGGCGGACCCCCATCGCCGGGGGGCGGGGACCCGCCCCCCCGCGATCCGGGGCCGCCAGCCGCCGCCCACGCCACGTCTATATTGAGAATCATATCCCAATCTTCCTCCTGAAGATTAATTACATTATCCCAGTGTGTGTCTACTCCCAGCAATATTGCCTGTCTATATTCCTTTCTTGGACGGAAATTTGAAGCAATATCATTGGGTGAGTGAACATCTTTTTTGTGTTTGAGTTAGTAACATCCTCCCCCTGGTGCATATCAGCAACAGTCAATTAATTATTATATTAGTAAATATATTAAATATTAATACTAATAATCGATATTAATGATCACAATCAACTTCGTAAAAAGTTAGGGTGGATTAAAATGTTAACGATTTGGAATGGTAATTAATATTAATATCACCATGAATATTCAAATAATGATATCCGCCATGAATGTTTCTTAAATCAATGCAAAGTGATGCAGGTAAGAAAATTATGATTAGTAATAGGGACAATAATATTGTTCATTAACACTAATATTAATAATTAATACTAAGATTGTATAATCAGGTACTTAAAATAATGAAAATTAACAATGGAATCCTATTATTAGTACCATTGAGAATTATTAAAATCGATTATTGATGTGTAATAACTATATTATTACTCAGAATACCACAGGCAGTGTCCACCTACCTGTGGGCCCCAAGAGGATGCCACAACACGGCCCCCACGACTGGGAGCCTCCATCGCCGTGCGGCGGGGTTCCCGCCCCCCCGGGATCCGGGGCCGCCAGCCGCCGCCATCCCCCGCCCCCCCGCGATCCGGGGCCGCCAGCCGCCGCCACGCCACGCCCCCCGGCGGCTGGCGGACCCCCATCGCCGGGGGGCGGGGGACCCGCCCCCCCGCGATCCGGGGCCGCCAGCCGCCGCCACGCCACGCCCCCCCGGCGGCTGGCGGACCCCCATCGCCGGGGGGCGGGGGACCCGCCCCCCCGCGATCCGGGGCCGCCAGCCGCCGCCACGCCACGCCCCCCCGGCGGCTGGCGGACCCCCATCGCCGGGGGGCGGGGGACCCGCCCCCCCCGCGATCCGGGGCCGCCGCCGCCCGCCACGCCACGCCCCCCCGGCGGCTGGCGGACCCCCATCGCCGGGGGGCGGGGGACCCGCCCCCCCGCGATCCGGGGCCGCCAGCCGCCGCCACGCCACGCCCCCCCGGCGGCTGGCGGACCCCCATCGCCGGGGGGCGGGGGACCCGCCCCCCCGCGATCCGGGGCCGCCAGCCGCCGCCACGCCACGCCCCCCCGGCGGCGGACCCCCATCGCCGGGGGGCGGGGGACCCGCCCCCCCGCGATCCGGGGCCGCCAGCCGCCCCACGCCACGCCCCCCCGGCGGCTGGCGGACCCCATCGCCGGGGGGCGGGGGACCCCCCCCCCGCGATCCGGGGCCGCCATCCGCCGCCACGCCACGCCCCCCCGGCGGCTGGCGGACCCCCATCGCCGGGGGCGGGGACCCGCCCCCCCGCGATCCGGGGCCGCCAGCCGCCGCCACGCCACGCCCCCCCGGCGGCTGGCGGACCCCCATCGCCGGGGGGCGGGGGACCCGCCCCCCCGCGATCCGGGGCCGCCAGCCGCCGCCACGCCACGCCCCCCCGGCGGCTGGCGGACCCCCATCGCCGGGGGGCGGGGGACCATCCCCCCCGCGATCCGGGGCCGCCAGCCGCCGCCACGCCACGCCCCCCGGGCGGCTGGCGGACCCCCATCGCCGGGCGGCGGGGGACCCGCCCCCCCGCGATCCGGGGCCGCCAGCCGCCGCCACGCCACGTCTATATTGAGAATCATATCCCAATCTTCCTCCTGAAGATTAATTACATTATCCCAGGTGTGTGTCTACTCCCAGCAATATTGCCTGTCTATATTCCTTTCTTGGACGGAAATTTGAAGCAATATCATTGGGTGAGTGAACATCTTTTTTGATGTTTGAGTTAGTAACATCCTCCCCCTGGTGCATATCAGCAACAGTCAATTAATTATTAATATTAGTAAATATATTAAATATTAATACTAATAATCGATATTAATGATCACAATCAACTTCGTAAAAAGTTAGGGTGGATTAAAATGTTAACGATTTGGAATGGTAATTAATATTAATATCACCATGAATATTCACATAATGATATCCGCCATGAATGTTTCTTAAATCAATGCAAAGTGATGCAGGTAAGAAAATTATGATTAGTAATAGGGACAAATAATATTGTTCATTAACACTAATATTAATAATTAATACTAAGATTGTATAATCAGGTACTTAAAATAATGAAAATTAACAATGGAATCCTATTATTAGTACCATTGAGAATTATTAAAATCGATTATTGATGTGTAATAACTATATTATTACTCAGAATACCACAGGCAGTGTCCCCACCTGTGGGCCCCAAGGGATGCCACAACACGGCCCCCACGACTGGGAGCCTCCATCGCCGTGCGGCGGGGTTCCCGCCCCCCGGGATCCGGGGGCCGCCAGCCGCCGCCATCCCCCGCCCCCCCGCGATCCGGGGCCGCCAGCCGCCGCCACGCCACGCCCCCCCGGCGGCTGGCGGACCCCCATCGCCGGGGGCGGGGGACCCGCCCCCCCGCGATCCGGGGCCGCCAGCCGCCGCCACGCCACGCCCCCCCGGCGGCTGGCGGACCCCCATCGCCGGGGGGCGGGGGACCCGCCCCCCCGCGATCCGGGGCCGCCAGCCGCCGCCACGCCACGCCCCCCCGGCGGCTGGCGGACCCCCATCGCCGGGGGCGGGGACCCGCCCCCCCGCGATCCGGGGCCGCCAGCCGCCGCCACACGCCACGCCCCCCGGCGGCTTGCGGACCCCCATCGCCGGGGGGCGGGGGACCCGCCCCCCCGCGATCCGGG